>NC_056729.1:647892255-647904755 GCF_019279795.1 Protopterus annectens | reverse complement strand
TGTTGTGTTTTTGAAATGGTTGTATTATTTATTTTTTTCTCTTTCTTTCTAGTTTGTCAAATATTTTTTAATTCTAAATGTTATCATCTGTTTCTTGTTTAAAATTCAATAAAAAAATCTTATAAAAAAAAAAAAGACTGCAGATTATGGACAGCCATTAAGTACAAGTGTGATATTAATATAATACAGCCAGTATCAACACACAGAAAAGTTTTGCTGCCACAGCCATAGAGACACAGGAGATGAATAAAAATTATGGGGGGATTTGCTATGTTATAAAAGAAAATATGCAACCTAATTATAATATAGACAGCACACCCATATGAGCAGACCAATTGGTATGTGACCTGTTTACTCAGGTAAATGGTATGCAGAATGTCCCCCAGCATGTGCCCACAGTGGTGTGTACTCCCTTGTATGTAACACAACTTCTGTGCATGTGCAGGACATCCACATCAAAGGGCATTATAATTCTATAGTTCTCAGCCCTCATCACACCAGTAACTGAGTACAATGCTCCCTTTTTCATGTACCTCACAGCACATCTTCCAGGGATGAGTTACTCAAGTGTACCCCATTTGCCACAGTGAGCTCCCACATATCTTATTGGCCATACCTAAGTATTCTTTTTGTTGTATAAACATTAGTGTATGATGGTGTTGAACCCCATCAAGGTGTTACACAAGATGCATGTGTGATTCATGTTCTTGTGATGCGCTCAGTACATATATAGCTGATTGACAACAGTGATGGCATGAGTTACATTTGTGACAGTGTAGATTGTCTAGTAAATCCAAAGAGCAGAATGAAGAGGCACACTCGAAATATTTTGTGAAGCGCTTTTCGTTTATGGCACAAACATAAACTTCATCAGACATTTTTAAAAACACAACAGGTACATTAAATACACAAGTCTATCCAATCAGAATAGATTTAGCTACAACACTCAATTTTAAAGAAACAGTATTTAAAATAATGTTGGAAACAGTAAACAGTGGAATAAAACAATCAACACCTCCTCCTGAACTAAATGTAAAATATTATAAACTTAATATATAAAGTTTAAACCTATCATGTTTACATAAACACAAATATAAAATATATATGTGTTTATACAAAAGATTTTAGCGTTTTAAACTTCTCAATTTTAAAATGCTACTAATGACACACCCTTCATTTAAACCTGGCAAGTTATAGGCATTAAGTCTAATTTGCCAACCTAACTCTAATTCTTCAAGTTTCAGGGCATCAGGACCACCTCTAACGTCTCTTTGGACCTGGTCTATGACTAGGAACTTAAATCTATGATTAGAAAAATGAGCCACATGTTTAGCCAGTGCATTTACCATTTTACCTTTCCTGATTGCATATAAATGTTCATATACACGGTTACGAAGTTTCCTCTCAGTTTTGCCTACATAAAATGCAGGACAAAGTTGGCATAATGCAAGGTACACAACAAAACTAGAGTTACAGTTGTTCCTCCGTCTCAGTGTAAAGTGTAAATCATTAACACTAAACCTGTTAGATTCCAACATATATGAACAATAGTTACAAGTTTGGCACTTATACATGCCAGGAGTCCTCACTGTTGTATTCTTAGATTCACAATAGTCCTTAAGGTTCTTACCCCTCCTGTATATTACTAAGGGAGCACTACCTACACTGCTTGCAACTTCATGATCACTTCTGAAAAGTACCCAATTCTTCAACAAAATTCTAACACACCTAGCACTATCTAAATTGTAAGTAGTTATGAAAGATGTAGGTAATTCATTCACTACTTGATCTTGTGTACCGTTAAGTATTGTATTAGATGGTGAATCAGGTAGTTCACTTGTAGTGTTAAGTGTAACCACATTTCTGTTAAGAAGTGGGGTATAAAAATGTACATTGTACTAATAACATCTTGGATAACAGTACAACTGTAGGGCTGCCTGAACGTTGTAACTTGTCTGATACTGTAGATTTTAATGATTACTCTTCCATTGTCGTGGACACTTCTGATAACTGTACTAATGAGTTTTCCAGTGATAGTTTACCTTCTATTGTATACAACAGTAGTGGTGATTTTACTGTGTATAATTTTTCTAAAGTGGAAGTTTCCACTGACCTAGTAGCTTTATTGTCTAAGGGTCAGACTTATGTTCCACCCCATAGAATGAACCTAGTCAACACCATTATAGATCTAAAACTATACACTAGGAAACTTAACTTAAATTTGTTGATGGGTGATGTTCGTGGTAACACAGTGGATGAATTTAGAATTCCTAGTACATTTAATCCACCGTTGAATCCCATCATTAAAACATTTGAACAGTTTTGTGAGTTGGATATTCGTAATCTAGCTATGAACAAAAACGTTGGGTGCCATAATACTAACAAAGACTTTATGTTGGAAAAGGACTGTTTGAACTTTATTAAAATGAATGAAATCAGAATTTGTAAACCTGATAAAGGGGGTGGTGTGGTTATCTTTGATAATGCAGATTATTCACACAGAATGAATAATGTGTTAAACTCCCCCTCATACACCACTAGTTCAATTTCAGAACTTAACAGTGCATATAGTTTAATCAGGAATGTTATAGAAGACCTTTACTTAGAGGGCAGAATTACCCAAGCTATGTACAACTTTATGCCTATTTCCCATCCAAGAGTTCCTTGCCTATTTGGTATACCGAAAATCCACAAAAACGTGGCAAATCCTCCAATGAGCCCGTTAGTGGACAGCAGAGGTTCTTTACCATATGCATGTGCCAAGGTTGTAGACTTTATTCTACAAAAATACCTCGCTAGTATTAAACAAATATGCAAGGACTCTTGGACTTTTTTGAGTAACATCAATAAGATAGACTACAATTCTGGTTACAATTTCTTGACGATAGATGTCAAGGATTTATATACGTGTATCCCTCATAATATAGCAATTGAGTGGAGCAATGAGGTTCTTAAACTGCAAGGTTGCCCCCCTGACGAATGTTTGCTAGTTGAGGATCTTTTAAGTACCATTCTTGCCAATAATTTTTTCATGTTTGAAGGGGAACTTTTCCTTCAAAAAATAGGTATAGCCATGGGGTCCCCCTGTGGGGCCAGCGTGGCGAACATGGTTATGGCCTATTGGGAACATCTCTATGTCATGCAAAACTGTGTCTTTAAAGACAACATTGTATTTTACACACGTTTCCTTGACGACATCTTTATCCTAATTGATGGGGATGCGGTAATTGGTAATAGTTTGGTTGAATATCTAAATTCATCTACCCACTTCTTAAAATTTATGCATTCATTTGACTGTAATTCGATAGCATACCTAGATATTTTATTATCTAAGGATGATTCTGTTGGTATGTATACAGCCAAAATTCATAGGAAAAGCACTTATTGCAATCCTATGCTTCACTACTCTAGCTGTCATCCACGTCATCAAAAACGAGCCATTGTCAAGGGCCAACTGGTCCGAGCGGCCCGGATAATTACAGTTGACAGTGAATTTTTTAACGAATGTGAATATATGAAAAGGATGTTCCTAGCACGAGGGAATCCCGAAGTTTTAGTCAATGAAATTATTGACGAAGTGTCGTTGAAACGCCAATCTCTTTTTTATACCCCACTTCTTAACAGAAATGTGGTTACACTTAACACTACAAGTGAACTACCTGATTCACCATCTAATTCAATACTTAACGGTACACAAGATCAAGTAGTGAATGAATTACCTACATCTTTCATAACTACTTACAATTTAGATAGTGCTAGGTGTGTTAGAATTTTGTTGAAGAATTGGGTACTTTTCAGAAGTGATCATCAAGTTGCAAGCAGTGTAGGTAGTGCTCCCTTAGTAATATACAGGAGGGGTAAGAACCTTATGGACTATTGTGAATCTAAGAATACAACAGTGAAGACTCCTGGCATGTATAAGTGCCAAACTTGTAACTATTGTTCATATATGTTGGAATCTAACAGGTTTAGTGTTAATGATTTACACTTTACACTGAGACGGAGGAACAACTGTAACTCTAGTTTTGTTGTGTACCTTGCACTATGCCAACTTTGTCCTGCTTTTTATGTAGGCAAACTGAGAGGAAACTTCAGAACCGTGTATATGAACATTTATATGCAATCAGGAAAGGTAAAATGGTAAATGCACTGGCTAAACATGTGGCTCATTTTTCTAATCATAGATTTAAGTTCCTAGTCATAGACCAGGTCCAAAGAGACGTTAGAGGTGGTCCTGATGCCCTGAAACTTGAAGAATTAGAGTTAGGCTGGCAAATTAGACTTAATGCCTATAACTTGCCAGGTCTAAATGAAGGGTGTGTCATTAGTAGCATTTTAAATTGAGAAGTTTAAAACGCTAAAATCTTTTGTATAAACACATATATATTTTATATTTGTGTTTATGTAAACATGATAGGTTTAAACTTTATATATTAAGTTTATAATATTTTACATTTAGTTCAGGAGGAGGTGTTGATTGTTTTATTCCACTGTTTACTGTTTCCAACATTATTTTAAATACTGTTTCTTTAAAATTGAGTGTTGTAGCTAAATCTATTCTGATTGGATAGACTTGTGTATTTAATGTACCTGTTGTGTTTTTAAAAATGTCTGATGAAGTTTATGTTTGTGCCATAAATGAAAAGCGCTTCACAAAATATTTCGAGTGTGCCTCTTCATTCTGCTCTTTGGATTTACTAGTTTGTCGTTTGTGCTTTTTCAGTTTGTTACAGTGTAGATTGTGCTATATATATGCCATGCACACCTGTCACCTAACCAGGATTGCTCATAATCTCACATACAGTTATAACAGTGTCCCTCCTAACACCTCTGTCAGGTGTTTAATTTTGAGGAAGTTGTGCTTGATTCTCCAAGTAGATAGCTGACAAATCATGACAGTTGCACATGTGTGTTCTTGAGCAACCATATATGATCACTGACAATCACATAGACTCCCTATTATGCTGTTGCAGACGCAGGTTGTCGAATGCATCTTTGTCAAACTGAAAAGCGCGAAAAGGCAAAATAGTGAAGCGGCTTTTCAGCGAATTCTTTCCCTGGGAAAGAATTTGTTTGGCCGCTTTCGCTACTTTGCCTTTTCATCACTGTAGTGGAATCTCAGAGTTGGTATATTTAAGTAAGGGGGTGTGGGGGGCAGTGCCCCCCCCCACATTATGTAATGTTTTATATTTTTTTTTCTTTCTCGGAACAGCGATTTTTTTTCCCTTGGAAAAAATCGCTGTTCTGAGGTTTTGATGTTGTAAGCTTTCGCTTACATGGGGTCATTATGTGTCATTCACTCTTCTGAGCATGTGATATCATAATATAGACCCATCACATATGTTACATCAAAGACATGGAATTAATAGTGGTATTATTCTGATATTGTCCATCACTGTGCATGCTTCTGTGTACTGTTTTCCATGAGCTGTTACTATGTGTCCCATTTAGTTTTGACCTATGCCCTCACTACATTCATATTCAAGCAACTCATTTTGCACAGCTTCACAATATGCATCTAACTCCTATTGTATATACTGTCCCTGATACCTGTCCTGTCCATTGTTTATGTCAGGATGCTTATATCAGAAAGAATTCTCTCCACTGTTATGTCACCTTGTGTGACAGTCACATAACATACAATAACTGTGCAGTATGTACTGTATCATGTAGATATGTGATTAGTGTTCATGCTACAACTCTCTTTATTGACATGCCCTAATCTGCTGTGCGTTATCATGTTTCACCTGTCCTGTTTCCCTGTGGTCATTCCTACAATACATCTGTGTGTCCCTTTTCAATACACATACTTCCCCTTACTATTTATTTATAATGCAGTCTATGTACCCTTACTGATCATTTATAAAACTCTTATTTAGTATGCCTGAAATAGGTTTCCTCGCTACTCCATAATGTATACCCTTTCATGTAGTGTGCAACGGTATACAATAAACCCTGGTAGTCATTGTGGCTTTCCAAGAAACCCAACAGACCTAATTTTCCCATATGTAAACAGGTGTCCATGTGTACAGATGTCTGTGTTGCTTTATATGGTTTCCTGGCCAGCAGTTTATGTTTAAATGCAATGTGTGGCACACATATGTAATTAGCGCTGCTGTTCACCATGCAGACATGTAAACTCCATGTAGGTTTTGCACTAAGCATACACATAGTTTATTGAATCCCCAGGAATATCTAGAAACACTATCACTGTACAGTCTCCTTCACAGTAATCTTTGCTTGGATACAAGGCAACAAAAAAGACAATCATGATAGACCTCTTACATAATCAAAAAACTGATAATACTTACATGATCAAAAAAAATGATAATACCACAGAAACCTGCTCTAAGGTTCTGAATCTACAATGTAATATGAACAGAACTTGCTGGAGAAAATATATGTCTCCCAAAACATAACCTACCTATGGAATAAGCTGTCACACCATATCAAATAAATTAGCTTCTTAACTCTCTTTAAAGTGAACCTTGATGAATGGTTGGGAATCTCTAGATTTGCTCTGGGGCTGTCCTCTCAAGTACTTATAGATAAGGAAGCACATGTTTGGAAATTACATGGGTAGGCTCGTAATGGTCCACTGAAATGATTGACTAGTACAAACCTTTAAACCTATGAACTTGGTATTTTTATTTACTTCACAACTTTATAAAAATGTGATTTCATACAGCAATCATACATATATAATCTGAGTTAATATCATCAGTTCTAAATCTACTAGGTGCCAGAGAGGGATATCCCTTACATACTTAAATTGTATTTGGAACATTGCTTTGTGTAACTGCTTCACCACAACTCTTGTTTTCTTTTCTAAAGTTTAACTCATTTAAAAATGTCATATTTTGCAGATGATATTGTGATTTTTGCCACTATCCTAGCACTGAAATAGCAGATATTAAAATCTTCTGAGATCTCCAAGTACAGATTACATCTGGACAAAGGTCAGTACATCCATTCTATGGTGTCAAGTCACATCCCATTTCTAAAATAACCCCATGAGTGGGTGTCAGCATCCATAGAGTTTGTTGAGAAAGGAGGGAAAAGAAGTAGATTGCCTGACCTTTCTTCTGTATCTCACACACACACACACACACACACACACACACACACACACACACACACACACACACACCTATAAACAATTTAATATCTTAATGAATTAGATCTACAGTCTTTAAAGATGGAAATTTCAGTTAAATGTCAGGTATAAACTATTCTCAAATTAGCACAGGCATATAATACTTTAATTTTAAATAAGCATTTTTTAGAACTTGAAAGGATAGCAATTCTGATATTAAGAGAGTTTGTTAAAACCCTAATATTTTGCTTTCTTTTAAAACAGTGTAAATGAACTACATCCCTCTGGTAAAAGTTTTGAATATGTGAACTTGTAAATAAGGACTGTTGCACAAACATGTCTGTTTAAAAATAAATGTTATTTTTTCCATGATTAACCTTATAAATTCAGACTTTAATATAGAGTTTCAGTATTGATAAAAATCTGGTTGTCAAGACCCAAGCAACTGTATTTTGATTTATTATTTCTTTCAGGATAAGCCTGTGATATCTTGGGCTTTGAATACATTTGTCAATTAAGCATTACAAATGTTATTACCAGTTTTGCATTTTTAATTAATATTTGTCTTCATAAGATATTACAATAGACTGGATATCAATCTAGGCCTCTTATGGATGAAACTTCCATTTCTTTTCATGGTACTTTTTATTCATTTTGTGATAGTTCATAATGCTTATCAGCAAAATTAGCCTGCTATTTTTTAATGTTTCAGATGTGTCTGTTCTACATGCTATAACCAGAACACAGATATTGTCAATATTTTGAATGTTACAATTGTGTTCAACTAATATGGTCTTATTAAATTGTAAACTTAAGGAGTCTTTAAACTGGTATGTGATTATTTTGAAAATTCACTTCTTTTATGTTAGCAATTATGTTTTCACTGGTAAAATAGTATATTACACATGTTGAGTAAATTTCAAGGAGGTTGTGGGTAATCCTTCTGTAAATGCTATTAAAACATTCCTAAATATTTTTAAACTTACAGCAATTTTACAAATATGTTAAAAGACTAAAGATCTTCATAGCAAAAAAAAAAAAGGACCCACTTTTATGGGCACATTTTTTTTTTTTTTTTATTTTCTTCACTTTTTCCTTATGACTATGTATGCACTTCCCTAGACTCTACATTGATCCAACTATTTCCATGGGGATGAGAGTCCTATTGCCCATTCATTCCTTCAGGACAATGTTCAAATGCTAGGAGTGGTAGCATCATTTGTAAAGGGGATTTTTTTTCTGTTATGGGCCTACATTTATTACATGTACATGTACATAAATTTCCAAAAATGGGCATTCAGTGGGTTGATGTGATGAGCATCTCCAAATTTTGTGAGTGATGAATCCCACTAAGGCCTTCCTCCCTTTGCAATAAGTTCTTCTCTCTGATCATTGATCCCTAGTAGGGATTCTAGCCTAGTGTGAAACAAACAAGTATGTATTTTTTAATCATCCCTTTCTCTCCAACTCCATCAGCTCATCCATCGCTTGAGTGTGTCATACGTATGGTTTTATCCTGTTATGCTCTTGGCTAGCTGTTGCATATATTTTCAAGAATGTTCTTTCACAGTACTCTTTAAACATTTTAAAAATAGTTCATGATCTCCCTAAATTAAACTGGTAGTGTATTTATAAATTTGTTTTACTTTAAATGTTGAAAGAGAAGTGTTTTTTTTTCACTACTAATGTGTATTTTTTCTGTTTTTATTATAAATAAAACATTACTTAAAACGTAACCATAGATATTCCTATAATAACTTAAAATAACTTTAGGTTGCTGCAGGGATTAATTTGTTCCCAACACTTTTCAGTGTATATATGCTGCCTTTCAGTGAAGCTGTACAAACTCACAGACTGTGCCCTTACTATTAAATTAATGTTACTTAGTTCTGCTTTACAGTTACACAGGACCAATGGCTGTCATTTGTAACAGTGCCACTACATTTGGCTGAATGACCAAGATCCAGAAACTGGCTTTGACACACTATGAGAAACCGAGCCCTATTATGGATGAAATCTGTACAGCACAGACTATCCCTGCAAACTCTAAAGTTCTTTTAAGTATTGCAGCTTTGTAACTGGGAAATAGAGGGTTATCTATGGTCATAGATCTGGAGGTGCTAAGGAAAGCATTAAAACCACCTTCCTTTGTAGGGTACAGCACTTTTTTCTGGTTTTTGGTCTCTTACTAGTAACTCATGCACTTATCTATATCAGATTGCAACAGTGCCTTTTAACTTGGACCACCTAATATGAATCTTCACATGCTACAAATGGTGTAAAGTGAACCTGTAGTCTTGTATAACTATTACAGTGGATATAAAAAGTTTATATACCCCTGTTAAAATGCCAGGTTTTTGTGATACAATAAAATGAGACCACAATAAATCATTTCAAAACTTTTCCCACCTTTAATGTGACTTATAACCTGTACAATTCAACTGAAAAACAAACAAATCTGTTAGGGGGAAAAATATAAAAAAAAAAAACATACAATAAGCTGGTTGCATAAGTGTGCACACCCTTAAACTAATACTTTGTTGAAGCACTTTTGATTTAATTACAGCATTCAGTCTTCTTGGGTAGGAGACTATCAGCATGGTGCATCTTGACTTGACAATATTTTGCCACTGTTCCTTCTAAAAGTGCTCCAAATCTGTCAGATTGCGAGGGCATCTCTTGTGCACAGCCCACTTCAGGTCACTCCATAGATTTTCTATTGGATTTAGGTCTGGCCTGTGGCTGGACCATTTCAAAACTTTAATTTTCTTCTTGTGAAGCCATTCTTTTGTTGATTTGGATGTATGCATGGGGTCATTGTCATGCTGAAAGGTGAAATTCCTCTTCATTTTCATCTTTCTAGCAGATGTCTGAAGGTTTTGACCAAAAGTGACTAGTACTTGGAACTATTCATAATTCCCTCCACCTTGACTATATAGCCCCAGTTCCAGCTGAAAAAAAGCAACCCCAAAGCTTGATACTGCCACCACCATGCTTCACCGTGGGGATGGGGTTCTTTTGGTGATGAGAAGTGTTGTTTATGGACCAAATGTACCTTTTGGAATTGTGGTCAAAAAGTTCAACCATGGTCTCATCAAACCATGACAAATTTTCCCACATGCTTTTGGGAGACGATGTATTGTTTTGCAAGTTTAGTTAGTTGAACCTGGATGTTTTTTCTGTGTAAAAAAAAAGGCTTCGGTCTTGCAACCCTATCCCATACCCTAGACATATGGAGAATACGAGAGATTGTTGTCACATGTAGTACACAACCAGTACTTGCCAGAAATTCCTGCAGCTCCTTCAGTGCTGCTGTAGGTCTTGTGGCAGCCTCCCTGACCAGTTTTCATCTTGTTTTTTCATTAGTTTTGGAGGGACATTCAGTTCTTTGCAATGTCACTGTTGTCCCATATTTTCTCCACTTTTTGATGACTGTCTTCACTGTACTCCATGGTATATCTAATGCTGTGGAAATGTTTTTGTACCCTTCTCCTGACTGATACCTTTCAACAATGAGATCCCTTTGACGCTTTGTAAGCTCTCTGCAAACAATGGCTTTTGCTGTAGCAGTCAACTGAGTAAATGTCAGGAAAATCCTACTAGGACAGCTGAACTTTATTTAGGGTTAATCAGAATCTCTTTAATTGATGGCAGGTGTGTACCCAAGAAGTCTGAATGCTGTAATTAAATCAAAAGGTGCTTCAAGAAAGTATTAGTTTAAGGGTGTGCACACTTATGTAACCAGCTTATTGTGCAGTTTTTATTTTTTATATTTTCCCCCTAACAGATTTGTTTGTTTTTCAATTGAATTATACAGGTTATAAGTCACATTAAAGCTGGGAAAAGTTTTGAAATGATTTATTGTGGTCTCATTTTTTATATCACAAAAAACTGGCATTTTAACAGGGGTGTGTACACTTTTAATATCCACTGTATATTTTCATCTGACTTGTCCCACAGCGGCTATCTAAGTGAAGTTATATGGAAAATCATGCTGTTATCCTAATTTGCTGTTCTTGATCTGGGTCAGTGACACCTCATAGACTTGCACTGACACTTCCCCCCCAGATATCCTGTTTCATTTTACTGGTCTGTAACTGCATAGCATTTCCAAATTGCATTTAAATTCATCCAGAATGTAGGCATTAATTTATTTCTGCTCCCATCCTGAAGAATTATCAGCCCCATTAGTTAAAAGATTACTGCTCACAGTCCGAGTTTAAATCCGATCTTAATTTGCCCTATTGGGGCTTCATTATAACTTGGTATTAGCTGTATACTACAAATTTTACTTTATTTTACAAATATGCCTTAATACTCATACTTTTTTGTTAACTGCAGTGCACTTTGAGTAAAGCACCTCAATACAGTGAATTTAATTTAGAATTGTGCTAAATGCAATAAGAAAGATTGTGTTATCTGACACTCGTGTACTTAGAGTAGGTTAGGCTAATTTGTCAGTCCGTGACCCTGAAAACACTAAATTAGAAATTTGAATACCTTGGCTTCTTGGATGACATTCTCATGACATGTGAAAATTCCTAGCTAGATCTCTTATTAAGCTGCATCCGCATCCCAGGCTATGCTGAGCAAATGTGTTCAAACCTTATCATGTGAAACACATAAGAGGTTATACTTATGGGCATCATGTCTCACTTGGAGTCCAAAGTCCTCTTTGACACACAGTATCATAATCATCATCATAGGTGACACACAGACACAAACATATATAAATATAATTATATACAGGTATATACATACATACATACATAAATGACTGTGTGTCTGTTGGGAGAAAGGAACACTATGCGTATACCACATACTATTAAGTATTCTAGGTCGAAACCTAAAATATGAAAAAAAAAGAAAACTTTTATGTGAAGCATTTTTCCCAGTGGGAGAAGCTCTCCTACACCCCCCACCCCCATGCTATTTACTATAGCAGGTCCAAGGCTCTAGAACAGTGGGGAAATAAATAGTTCTAGGTCTCCAAATTTACCCCAACATTCTACAAAGTAATGCTGGCATTCTGCATTTGGAAGTGTTTTTGATCACTTATGCCAACATTCACAATGCTCAACAGACTGCCTTGCTTCCATATACATTATATATATATATATATATATATATATATATATATATATATATATATATATATATATATATGTGTGTGTGTGTGTGTGTGTATATACATATTTAGTTGGACACAAATGAGGGAGAAAAAGACCTGTACTGATTGGCTAGACAGAGGGACTAAGCTGGGAAAGATGTGCAGCAGGTTAGGGTGGTAAAGGATAATGAGGGAAACGTACTCACAAGCAAGGAGAGCATGTTGAGCAGATGGAAACAATACTTTGAGGGGCTGATGAATGAAAAGAATGAGAGAGAGAGAGAGAGAGAGAGA
>NC_056729.1:647884755-647887255 GCF_019279795.1 Protopterus annectens | reverse complement strand
TAAAGGTTATGTCAATGTTTTAAATTGTATGGTACTGTTATTCATTTTGGGGGATGGGCTACTGCTTTTTATTAATTATTTTTTATTGACATTTGTTTGTCAGGAAAGTCCAACTGGGTTGATAGAGCCCAGTTTCAGTGGAGGGCCAGGGAGAAAATCTTCAAAATAATACAGTTTGCAATATAGGCAACAGAGATTACAAAATCAATGAAAACAGTCAGTAGTATGTGCTTTGTAGCAGAATAAAAATATATCTGCTGTGTAGCAGAGGATAAGATAAAATAAAAGAATGGGGGAAAGTTGACAGAGTAGATATGTGGGGGGGTAGAAGTGGAAAAGTCTGTTAGTGTAGACATGCTGGGGCTAAAGTTGAGATGTTGACAAAAGGGAGGTTTAGCCAGGAGAGAAACAGAAGCAGAGCCAGGACTTAATTCTTTTTCTATGTGTTTAAAAGTAGATTGGTTTGTCTTGGTTCTGATGGGTAGTGCAAAGGAATTCCAATTTTTGGCAACAGAAAAGGCATAAAGGCTTAGACTAGGTGATTTATTTGATTTGTAAATGAAGAGCAGTTGCTTATCATAAGAGAGGAGACGTCTATTGAGGTGGTACCTTAGCAGGATGTTGCTTAGTGCTGAGCATGCTGAAGGTTTATGAATTACATTATGTGCTGCAGACAGCTGCAAGTAAGTCAGATGATGGGGAAGTGCGAGTCATTTTAGAGTCTGAAGTGCTGAGCAGTAGAGGATATGGAATTTTGTGCTGATAGCAAATTTGCCAAATTTGTTGTAGCATACCGCAAGTTTAGATTTTAAACAGAGAACAAAAGATTTGTCCAGGTAAAATCAATATAGCTGGCAGATCTAGGGGACTTTCTCTCTGATATCCTCTCTGATATTTATTTAGTTAAGTAGGTAGACAGATGGGTGCTTGTATTCTAAAAGAAACTGTTTAGAAAAAAAAAACTGCTCCACTTACCTGCTTAACTAAATAAACTACATGAAACTTCAGCAAGGTGTCCTTTATCCGCCCACAGGGAAGGTATTAGAGAGAGTGTCATAGATCAGCTAGCTAAAGTGGTTTTATCTGGACAAATATTTTGTTTTCTGTTTCTTGTTAGTCCTGCTACCTGCTTGGTCACAGGTGGGATACCAGAATTGCTTCAAGCCTTCTGGATTACCTCTGTTTTCAAGTTTAGATTTTAGTGAGGTTTGTATGTTTCTGAGGATGGGGGCATTATACCGGAGTGATGGTAGGAAATCTGTTGTGACAAGGGTGGTTTTAGTTGAAGTACTAATGAAATCTTTATGTCTATTTAGCATTCCCAGTTTTAGATGAGTTTTTCTGATATTATGCTGGGCATAGAAATCAAATTTGAGATAAACGTCTTTTAAAATTCCAAGAAGTTTTATATGGGGCACTACTTCTATTTCTGTGTTATATGAAGAAAAAAATGAAAGAAGATTTGTCCTAGCTGAGTGATTTGGGGAAGAAAAGAGAAAAGAGAAAAGGAGAAACTTTTATTTTGGGGGAGGGGGGTTGAGGAGGAGTGGGCATTATTAAGCCAGATCTTGATTGAGTTAAAGAATTCTTGTGTAATTTGTTGAAGATGGTTGATTTTAGTGGACTTGCAGATAGGTTCTGAGTCATTGAGATATTGGATGACAGAAGCTTCACAGGACAAAGTGTGGAGATTGTAGATGAAGGTGATGAAAAGGAAGGGTTCCAAGGAAAAGTCTTGCTGGACCACAGAGGTACTGGGCAGGTAACGGGACAGAACACTTTGCCATCTTACAAATTGTTGTCGGTTGGATAAATAGCTATCAAATCAGTTGAGTGTGGGTAGTGATAGAACAATGAATGATAGTCGTTGAAAATGTTTAGGATGGGAAGAAGTATCAAAAGCCTTTGAAAGATCAAAGAATAATGAAGAAACTAGCTGACTTTTGCCTTTGGCTTTGTTTACTGTATCCATAAAAGCCAGTAAGGTTGAGGTAGTGCTATGGACTGACTGGAATCCATGCTGCATGGGAGGTAATAGGTGATTTTAGATGATGTGACAGAAGAAGTTGTTTGTGAATTCATCTCTCTGGGATTTTGAAAAGATGAGATATGATACCTATGGGTCAAAATGTATATATTTCTGTGGAATTCTCACCTTTATGGAGAGGGATGATAAAATGCCTTTTTCCAGAGGGAGGGTACATATGATTCCATGACAGATCTGTTGAGTGGGATATATACAGGAAAGGCAATGTTTTTTGTCTCTAGTTTAAGGTTTTCTAGTGAGAGGTTATCAGCAGATTGACAGGTACCCTCAGCAGAGGTAGTGCAGGGTTTTAGTTGCATATATATATATATATATATACACACACACACATATATATATATATATATATATATATATATATATATATATATTTTTTTTTTTTTATGGTGGAAATAGAGACAGGATTTAAGAAGAAGTTTAGTGGGTAATTTATACTGGCAGTTAGGGCAGTGT
>NC_056729.1:647872255-647879755 GCF_019279795.1 Protopterus annectens | reverse complement strand
AAGAAAAAACAATGACTGCTGTGGCTAGCAAGCATGAAAAAAAAATAATTATACAAAATAAATAAATAAATAAAAATAAGGCTTGATAAATGAAACCTGTTATTCTGCTTCCCCTCACCCCTCATTAACCCACAGCTCTTAAAAGCCATGCTTAGAAAGCATGAGGGAGAAAAATGAACAGCAAAAATAATAACTGCAGCACCAGCAACAGACACAATGGTGTGTGTGTGTATGTGTGAGTGTGCGTGTGTGTGTGTGTGTGTGTGTGTGTGTGTGTGTGTGTGTGTGTGTGTGTGTGTGTGTGTGTGTGTGTATGTCTGTGTGTCTGTACAGACATTATTAAATATTTACATATATTTTGGCTGCAAAATACTTTTCTAACAACACTTATGTATGCTAGAACAACTTTGAAATATGAGCTTGAAGAACTATTTTTACGGCAAAAATATATAAAACATATGCTATTAAAAAAAGAAACAAATGCAAAATAGTTTAAGAGATAGTCCATTGTTTAACTGAAATGTTGGCCTCCATGATGGACTTTACAGGGAAATAACAGACCTTCCAGGGGTGGTGAGTCTCTCCACATGTAGTGTTAAGCCTCACTACACCACTGAGTAATCAGTTATTTCCCTGTAATGCATATCCTGTCAGGCATTATTGCTTGCTTATTCTTAGACTTAGACTGAACCAGTATACTAAAATATTTCTGCATAACAGCCACACTGATTTTCACCATGAGAAGCTCAAGGGCTGGGCTTACATGTTGAGAATAGGACAGCAAAGCTGCCTCACAAGATATCTGTCCTGCTTTGCTCTGTTGATCCTTGTAGTGATTAGAAACGCATCTAAGTTAAATCCAGCACTGACCTCCCATCCCTATGCTCCCTTTGCACTGACTCGTTTCACCTCAAAAGCTTCTAAGTATCACAATGTGCTTTGATCCTGCCTGCTCTCGATTATAATTATTTTTCATTGTGTTTAGAAATATTGACTAGAAAATGAGTCACTCGTGTTTTCAGATTTAAGGGTGAGACCTAGGAAAGTGCTTCTTTAATACTAGTAAAATAAATAAAATTGCATCCATCATACAGCAAAAATAGGTAGCAGCTGACATTATATTGCACCATGCACATATATTTCATCCTCTTCGCAGAAGAAATATGGACAAAACCAAAAATAATGGGGGAAAAGGCACAAAATAGGGTCAGATTTTAAATATTGGTCTTATAAATGTAGAATGTCACTAGAATAAAAGGTGTTGTGTTAGCATCAGTTCTCTGAAGGATATAAAGTCTGAAACTCAAATATCTGTAATTATTTGGTGACTTCAGTCCTCAAATGATTTGCCAGAAAACCACAAACATTTTGAGGAGCAGACCCAAAATATGAGGCAAAAATCTGGACGCTTTGTGAAAATCTGGATATTTGAGGTCTGATGCAAATTAACTATAATTAGACTTCTGTCTACGTCCTACCTACGTACCTGCGTAGGTACAAAATCGAAGTATCACTCCATACTAAAAAAGGAACTATGCAATACATAATACTTGTTACATGATGGTAATGAACAAAGGGAACTATGCAATACATGATACTTGTTACATGATGGTAATGAACAAACGGAACTATGCAATACATAATACTTGTTACATGATGGTAATGAACAAAGGGAACTATGCAATACATAATACTTGTTACATGATGGTAATGAACAAAGGGAACTATGCAATACATAATACTTGTTACATGATGGTAATGAACAAAGGGAACTATGCAATACATAATACTTGTTACATGATGGTAATGAACAAAGGGAACTATGCAATACATAATACATGTTACATGATGGTAATGAACAAAGGGAACTATGCAATACATAGTATTACATGATGGTAATAAACAAAGGGAACTATGCAATACATAATACTTGTTACATCACGATGGTAATGAACAAAGGGAACTATGCAATACATAATACTTGTTACATGATGGTAATGAACAAAGGGAATTATGCAATACATAATACTTGTTACATGATGGTAATGAACAAAGGGAACTATGCAATACATAACATTTGTTACATGATGGTAATGAACAAAGGGAACTGTGCAATACATAATACTTGTTACATGATGGTAATGAACAAAGGGAACTATGCAATACATAATACTTGTTACATGATGGTAATGAACAAAGGGAACTGTGCAATACATAATATTTGTTACATGATGGTAATGAATAAAGGGAACTATGCAGTACATAATACTTGTTACATGATGGTAATGAACAAAGGGAACTATGCAATACATAATACTTGTTACATGATGGTAATGAACAAAGGGAACTATGCAATACATAATACTTGTTACATGATGGTAATGAGCAAAGGGAACTATGCAATGCATAATACTTGTTACATGATGGTAATGAACAAAGGGAACTATGCAATACATAATACTTGTTACATGATGGTAATGAACAAAGGGAACTATGCAATACATAATACTTGTTACATGATGGTAATGAACAAAGGGAACTATGCAATGCATAATACTTGTTACATGATGGTAATGAACAAAGGGAACTATGCAATACATAATACTTGCTACATGATGGTAATGAACAAAGGGAACTATGCAATACATAATACTTGTTACATGATGGTAATGAACAAAGGGAATTATGCAATACATAATACTTGTTACATGATGGTAATGAACAAAGGGAACTATGCAATACATAATACTTGTTACATGATGGTAATGAACAAAGGGAACTATGCAATACATAATACTTGTTACATGATGGTAATGAACAAAGGGAACTGTGCAATACATAATACTTGTTACATGATGGTAATGAACAAAGGGAACTATGCAATACATAATACTTGTTACATGATGGTAATGAACAAATAACCTAACTTTGCACTGATTACAAAAAAAAATGAACAATTACTGTTTTAAAAGGTGTACTATAGAAATTCATTAATGTATCCCAAAGTCAAAGCATGGAATCAAACAAAGGAGAAAAATAAATGCAGAGAGAAGAAAACAAATCACAGAGTGGTGCCCTTCAAACCCTTAATCCAAAGCCAATGCTTGAGTTCTTTCAGGATGTCAGCAAGGGACCTCACTCTGTGATGCAACACTAGTAAGTGTCTATCTTTCCAGATTAACTTTGTCATAGAAAAGACTAGAAAATCCGACTCCAAAATCCCCAATGACCAGGGCCAACCAAAGTACCCCAAAAAACAGCTTTTAAGGATGCAAGGGGAAGAAAAAAAAGATGAGGCAATAGGTGTAGTGAACTTCATTCCAAATAGAGCTAACCTTGGGACAAAAAAACAGGTGATCCTTAGTCTTAATAATCTATCATCCTGGATGGGGACAGAGGTGTTCACAGGGAGGTCAGTAGGGCTTGCTGGCATTACCTGGAAGACAGAGACATCTGACGTCTTCCATAAAAAATCTGACCACTTAGAAATCTTAAATTTTCTCACTTCCCTCTTCCGGGGGGGGGAGGGTGGGAGGGTTGTCTATCAGAATAATCATCCTGCACAAGAGCTAGAAATTAAAATTTCCAAAATATATTCATGTAAAAATATGGTGGTACGTAAGGTGTCATACTCTGGCAAAGATAACAAACAATTACGATTATATTAGGTTATGACAGCAGTCTATAAACCTCTTCTATTTGTTCTCAGAAATAGTACAGTAGTAGATGCACTTCATAGGTTCATAGGTTGGTACTAGGTTATCAACCCTAGGGTCTATACAACCCTAGCCATAACAATTCCCTAGTTATTTCTTCCCACAATATTTACTTCTCTGGACCCCTGTCTAGCAGGATGACTGACGTGATCCCCGGGGTGAATTTTCTATCTCCCATCAAATCGTCAAGGTTCCTTTTGAAGGGAGCCAAAGAGGCACTCTGCTTGACATGTATGGGTAGTCTATTCCAGAGTCTGAGGAGTCTCTGGGTCAAGAACCTATCCCTCCAGCATGTTTTGTTCATTGTGATGGCAAGGTTTAGATCCCTGGAACATGTGGCTCTGAGAGATTGGGATTTCTTTAAGTGTGGCATGTCCAACTGCTCAGGGTTTGATATGACCTTGTATGTTAAGCAGAGATCGCCTCTGAGTAGACGATATGTGACAGAGTACAGCTGGAGGTTTTTTTAGATGGTCAGCATAGGGCATCTGCTTTAGGCCTGTGATTCTTTTAGTGAGGTATTTCTGTGGCCTTTCCAGTTGTTGCAGATGTCTTGAGAGGTACATACTAAATGGTGCGTTGTACTCTATAATGGGTCTAATGAGGGATGAGTACAGCGGGACAATGACCTCCTTTTTTCTGGATGAAATGCTCTTATTGATGAGATGTGCCACATAGAAGGATTTCCTGACAGTTGTGGTGATGTGGTTATCGAAGGTGAGACCACTGTCCATCTGTGTCCCTAAGTCTCTTATCATACTTTTGGTGTCTAGTGTACTGCCACCTATGTGGTAATTCACGGGTACATGGTTTTTCCCAAAGAAGATAACTATACATTTCTTGGCATTGAGCTTGAGCCCATGGCTCTGGCACCAAGCATTTGATTCTGTAAGGCCCTTTTGTAGAATATCCACATTATTTGGGGATTCAGTAATGGCTCCCAGTTTGCAGTCATCTGCAAACTTTGTTTGCCTGAGTCCCTTAATGTTGGCCTGTATTTCAGAGAAGTAGATGCCAAACAAGTGCGGTCCCAGGTCTGAACCCTGAGGTACTCCACTTGTCACTTGTCTGGAGCTGGATTTGGAGTCAGCTACTTTTACAGTGTGGGTTCTGTCAGTAAGCCAGTTGGCAACCCATTGAGTGATGTAGGGATTAAGGCCCAGCTTAATAAGTTTATCTATGATTCCAGAGTGGGGGATGGTGAAGAAGGCCTTGGCGAGAGTCTGTGTGGACCTCCATACCCTCGTCCACAGCTCTGGAGACTGTTTTGAACAAGTCAATCAGGTTCAGGAGACAAGATCAGCCCTTCATGAACCCAAACTGGGTGGGGTCCAAAGTTTGAAGGTTGCCAATGTCTTGGTTTATAAGTTCCATGATAATATGTTCCATGGTCTTGCAGATCAAGCTCATCAGACTGATGAGGTGGTAGTTCCCAGCATCCAAGGTGGATCCCCGCTTGTGGAGTGGGATAACTGCAGCTGTATGCCACTCAGTGGGCATGAAGCCTGAGGTGAGGCTATGATTAAACATGACACTTAGGTGAGGTGCCAGTTCATTTTGTAGTTCATGTAATACGCAGCCTGGGATGTCATCTGGTCCCATGGATACTGTATTCTTAGCTTTGGAGAGTGTGGTTTTTACCTGTGTGGCCATTATTACCAGAATTTGGCAATCTTCCGGTATTGAGATGGGCCGTTTAGGGTGTGAGAGGAGGGTGAAGTTGGCACTGAATCAATCTGCCAGGATATTGGCAATATCCTTGGGATCAATATATTTAATGCCATTCTGTTGTAGCACAGAGCAGATCTGAGCATTCTCATTTAGATTCTTGACATAGCTATAGAATGCCTTGTGGTTGTCTTTGGAATCTTTGGCAATTTTATTTTCGTAACTAGCTTTGGAGGATTTTATGAGGGATCTCAGCTTCTTACTGAGGCTGGTAAGGGAGTTTTTTTGCATCCTGGGATTTTCCTCTTTTCTGCAACAGTTTCTTCCTTTTGTTCTAAAGTTTGTTTATGGCAGGGGACCACCAGATTGGCTTTCTTTTTTTGGAGGAGAGCGTCTTGGTTCTATTTGGGATGGCACGATTCATGCACGAGTGGATGTGCTCATACAGTGCCTTAGTGCAGGATTCAGCCGTCGAACTTTCAGTTCCTGTCTGCATGGGTGTCTGAAGTTTACCACTTCTGACTTCATGAAGTTGGTTTTGGAGAAGTTTTTTATGGAGGGGGGGCTGTGGATGTCAAGGGTGATTAGCTTATGGTCAGACCTGACCAATAAGGGGGTGACCATAGGTGTGGAGCATCAATTTCCAATGTTGATAATGACTATGTCTAGAATATTCCAGCCCCTGGTGGGACTATGGATTAATTGATCCAGGGCATTGGAATTTATGAATTCCAAGAACCGTTGGGTAAAGGTGTTGGTACACGAGTTGTTAATGAAATTATTTTTAAAAGAGTTTTAGAAAGGAACAGAGGAGTTCTACATTATGAATATCTAAGAAGGATACCTATTATTTGCCAGAAGAGTAACTAAAGCTGTAATAAGAATTTCTTACCTGGTATGTCAAAAAATATGGGATCAGAGAAATATGCTGACCACATATTATACAACTAAGTTAAATTGCTTATTATGTGGAATCTCATGGGAATAATGGTTCAGATTCCAACAGAGTTGCTCTCACTGTAAGTCTGCCCTGATTCCAAAAGATTTGCTCACAGTGTAAATGACTTACTTTGGTGTAAGGCCTGTCTATAAACAGGCTTACAATGGGGGCCAGATTCCAAATGACCTGTTATCAGGCTGCTGTCAGTGTAAGTTGCTTTCTGGCACAATTTAAGCCATAAAGCTACATCATGTAGCCTTTTAGAAATCAAACTAATACAGGAGCTACTGGTGTGAAGATGTATATAAACACCATGATGACTGTGGAAGGATATTCTGTAAACAAAAGCAATAAGAGGACATCCAAATGCTGGGTTAAATTCATGTCCTGTCTTGTTGGATTTCCAGATACTCAATCTGATTTGCTTCATTAATAGGACATTTGGCCAATGAAAGGAATAAGGAATAACTGCTTTCTTATACCCTAGTACCAGAGCAGATAGCTTTCACCTGATGCATATGAATACAGTTCATACTAAACACCTTGAAGTGCATGAGTATACTCATGATTTGTTTCACAGCAACATGTTTGTGATATATTACCACATGATCTGCAAATAGAGGATTTGTCCATGACTGTGGTACCCTGAAGAATACTCACAGGGGTAACACGCATACTAAGATTGTACAGTCTTTATGAAGCCACCAAGGAGAAGACAGTGGTTCAGGGAATGAGATGCCCTATAAGATCTGCAATATTGCTAAAAAATGTGTGCACAAAGCTTGTTATTCATTTAGAGAATATTGTTAAACCAATGTTAATTCTCTGTTTGAGTCAATGGACACGCTGTATCACAGTACAACCCAGAATGCTTTTAAATGAGAAGCTACAGGGTAGTAAACAATTTCTTAGGTTAGACTTCAAAGCCTTCAGAAAATGCAAGCTAATGCAAAACCTGCTATTCTAGCAAATTTCTAAGTTCGTAAGAACAATATTTAAAATATGTCTGCAATTTTCAGCCTTTGTTCCCCAATTATTTTTGCCTTTGTCCATAATTCTTGAGTTATGAGTTTGAGAGATCTACATTGGTCCAGTGAAGCAGTGTCAGAAACTCTCTTTCAATGTCTGTAGATGTGTTGTAGGGGAACTGCGTTTTCACTCAATGTTTTTAAAAAT
>NC_056729.1:647842255-647867255 GCF_019279795.1 Protopterus annectens | reverse complement strand
GAGGCTGCAACATCCCCAGAAGCTATGGAGTTCTAAATAGGTCTAAGATGCATTTTAGAATATTTCTTAAACTACTGTTTCATCCAGTAATGACATGAACAAATATTGTGACTAAGGTAAGAACGTCAGTCTTACTGCAGCCTTTCAAGACATCCTAACTCACCAAGATGGTAGTGCAGTAAGTGTAAAATAACTTGTAGGGATACTGATGCTCTAAGGTGCGTTTTACAGAATGTTTCCAATCTTTTGCTTCAGTGATGACTTGAATAAAAAACTGTGACAAAAGAAATTCAGCCTTCATTTTTTTTTTCTTTTGAGGAAAAAGTAAGTTGCGCCTGACAAAACAGCAGTTCATAGTAAACTGAGAAGGCAAATGCTGGCAAGGAAACATAAATCTCCCGTGGGAATAGTGGCTACTTCCAAACCCCCCCCCCCCCAGTCAGTTTCTGTGTATCGCAGATTGAGATGAAAGTTAAGACACAAATGGCCACAGTCATATATTTCAAGTGGCCATTCCTAAACATAGATGCAATACGCTGACTCAGACCCAACCCCAACCCCAAAGGACAGCCATATTCCATGTACCACTCTGATGCTAGACTAGGATTAAAATGAAAGAACAAGTAGAGCACAGGAACATATTTCAAACTGTTGCTTTAGACAAATATAAACAACATGCCTTCTTACCCCTATCCATAATAGATAGCCAAATAACATTAATCCTGCAAAGGCAGGATAATGAGCAAACCATGACAGTTAATCATTATCTTCCACAGAGAGTCCAGCAAGTATAATCATCAGTGTACATTTCAGATTCCAGCTGTTATATAATTAAATAATCAAACATACTGACAAATAAATATAAATCAATCTCTTTTCTTAATTCAAGAATTAGGGGACAAAGGTAAAATAATAGGAAGGAAAGGCCCCCAAATCAGGGACATATTTTAAATACTGCTTTTATGTAATACACAGGCGACTGCATAACATATTTTGCATAGCATGTGATTTTTTTTTAAATGATATGAAGTCTGGATCTCCAATGTATTTCATTTTTAGTGACTGTAGTCTGCAACCCCCCAGTGATTTATTAGAAAACCACAACTCTTATGGGGACAAACCCAAGACAAAGGCAGAGACAGTTTGCAAACTTAGGAACAGTTAAAATACATCACACCCACTGCCCATATCTGTTTACCTGCTATGATATTAAAAACATAAAAACTAAAATAAAGCACCTCATACACTTGCTGACTGATGTTCTCATCCATAACCATCCAGTTCCATTATACTCTTGAATGTAAGCAGGCATTCTGCACTTTGCTATTCCAGGCAAGGAGGAGAAAGTTCCACAAACGGATTGGCATCATATCTATCTACCTGCAGACTTTGAAAATGAGCACAAAGGGTTTTGAAAAGTAGATGCATCTGGCCAAAAATCTGGACTCATAAATAGCATACAAGTCTGTATGCTGAATAACTTTATCCACTTTCAGTAGAATTGTGGAACACTATTCACAGATTTAAGTTTAAAACCCAGAACTGCAAAAATTATGTAAAAACATGCATGCAAATTCACGTTCTGTCAAAAGTGGTTTACAGAAAAAATTCAAAATTCAGCAAAAACAAACAGGACTTTTTTATACTGTGTCACAAAAAGCCCCCTGAGTCATTACCTATACTAGCAGTGTATAATTTCAAATGTCGTTCAGCTCAGAGAATTCTAATAAGGTACTTGAGTACAAAATGCCCCCAAAACTGTTATGGCTTTGCTCTGTTCTTTGTTCAGTAAGGCATCAACACTTCTCATTTTAAAACACTGCCAGCACCAACCCAGCATAAGATGCTTGCAGTGTTAACGCAGCTAGGCATCTCCATCTCCACTCTCTCTTGCTCTCTCTCTCTTTCTTTCTATGTTTTTTTACAGCTTCTGAGACCCTAGCTCAGTCCAAGACAAGACTGCCTTTCATCTTCTTCAATAGCCTCTTTGCAGAAGCAACTCCACTGTTCTACTTTCTTCTTTTTGAACATATCTTGTATGGTAAAAGTCTTCAGACATCAAACAAATAGCCGTAACTTATTACCTATGCAATTACACATCAAGTCAGTATTTTATTCCTGTCGTGGATCCAGACAGTGTAAATAAGTATGAAAAATGCCACCCAAATCCCCATCCCAGAGACTATGTGAAACCATGGAAAAGATTATTAAATCAAACCTTTACAAAGATAAGACAATCAGATGAAAAAGCAGCTAAAACACTAAAGTGCATGAAATACAAATAAACCATGCTGGTTATTGAAGAAAAAGAGCTTTTAATGATCTTCAGGAAACACTTTCTTCCCATCAATAGAAAGACTAAAGGAATCATTTTTAATTAATAAACGTGCTTATAGAAGATTATTAAAAGCACTACTTCACTGTGACTGGCATGGATTACCAGTTTCAGTTATTTATTTATATTTTATGCATGTGAATCAAATCTCTGTCCACTCTAAATGCAAGTCCTGACTCCAAAAAGGCAAATTGCATTATCAAGACTTAAAATCACAAACCAGTTATGTTTGAAAGATGTGCGCAGCATACCCATGATAAATCTTTCCATGACTTTACATATCAGGCTGATCAGACTTACAGATTTGTAACTGCCAGGGTCTGTGGAAGATCCTCCTTCATGCAGGGTAATGATAGTAGCTATTTTCCATTTGCTTGATACAAACCCTATAAGGAGGCTGAGATTTAATAGTGTTATTAGGGGGTGGCTAATGCTATTTAGGATGCAGCCATGTTTATTGTCAGAAATCATCAATGCAGCATTTTTAGCTTTTGATAGTCTATGGTCTTGTGTGTTATTTATTTATTTTATTTATTTATTTATTGTCATTTGTTAACTGAGTTGGTCCAAATGAGCCAAAGGTCCATTTTCAATGGAGACCCAAGGAGAAAAGCTCCAATTACAATTACAGACATGCCATAAAAGAGCAATTAATACAAAGACTAAAAATGAAAATGAAATCAACAAAGACAATCCCCCGGATTCTCAAAAGCCTGCACGGAGTGCAAGATGAGTGCAGTAGCTCCCACAGGCAATATGTCTGCCGTGTGATCCAGGAACAGCCGGCAGGGGCGTGCACAAGAGCTCCAGCACTAATCTTGCACGGACTAAGCCCTGGTATGCAAATCACCTCATCTGCTGGAGAAATCCATGCAAATGAGGTGATAGTGCAATCAAGGAAGTTTGCAATAGTCCGTGCAAGACAAGTGCAATCTGCAGAAATGTACTCAGTTACTAACCGAGTACATTCCTTCAAATTCCAAAATGGAGCTATGACAGCTCCAAATAAAGACTGCATATTAGTGAGGAAGCATGCCAATGGCCAAGTAGAAGACCATTGGTATTGCAAACTGTAAAACAAATAAAATAAAACAACTTTTATTTTCTTTCGCCGATCTCGGCTGTGTAAGCATAGGGCAGAGGAGCACAAACGGGATCGGGGGGGGGGAATAATAAAATAAACTGAAAATGAGCATTCTAACAAAAATCAGTATTCTGCCATGCAAGTCAATGGCAGGCAAAAGACAACTTGGCCAGTGAGTAGTGGTTGCTAAGGGGGGAGGCTCAGTGTGGGACATGTAACCATGCATTAGTAGGCAATCCTATGCAAATGAGGGAAAGGTTAGTGAATCCCAGATTTTCCCAGGGTGTGAAACAGGTCCCAAGAGTGTGAGAGTATAAATAGCTGGGTGCAAAACTAGGATATAGGTGACATCATGGTGGGGGGTGTCAGGCATACTGTAAGCAGATTAGAGACCTGTGGCTCGAGATTGCTCCTAGGTTAGCACAGCTAAGCTAGGGGTGCGTCCAAACCTGCCTAGAACATTTTACAAAGTGAAAGCGGGTGTGCACGCTGCGCACCAGGTTCTACAGGAAGAAAAAGGAAGTTAAACCAGGAAAAAGCAGTTCTGTGCACATATGAGCACTCTGTTTGTGCGGAGTGCACACAGGCTTAAACAGGGAGGCAATGGGAAGGGAAAACAGCAGTAGGAAGGTAATCAAGGATAACTAGCTTAGCTGACAGGTGAAATGTATCAGAATCAGCCAATTACACAGGCAGCAGACCAGCCCAGCAAACACCTTTCCCCCTTGTTTTTCCCAAAAAGTCTGCACCACCAGTGTATACAGACAGGGACATTTTACAAAATGAAAGCAAGAGAAAAAATGTTAGGGGCTGCTTTTGCTATCATAAACCAGCATGTGCAAGAGGCTGAGGGTGATGAGGATGTGAATGCTGCTGAGCAACCCACAGTGAGGAGATGGAGAAGAGTGTACAGACCCAGGGTAACCTACCAAGGGCTACATGAGCTGGAGATAGTGGAGTGCTATAGGGTGGGCAGGGACCTCCTACAGCAAATTGTTGAGCTGTGCCGGCCACGCATCACACACAGAGCTAACAGAGGGGAACCCATCCCAGTGGATACCAAGGTATATGTAGGTCTAAGAATACTAGCTACAGGTACCTTCCAAAGGCCAACTGGGGATATGATGGGGATTTCACAGGCATCAGCAACCAGGGTACTCCACCAGTTCCTGGATGCCATGTCAGCACATGTCGGTGAGTGTGTATATTTTCCCATCGCCTGTGAGGCGTTGGCTAGCAATATGTGTCTCTTCCACCAGATAGCAGAATACCCTGAGGTAGTGGGTGCAATAGACTGCATGTACATACACATTAAAGTGCCACCAGGTGAGCGGGGTACAGTCTACATCAACCCCAAGGGCTTCCCCTCTATCAACTGCCAGGTTGTGTGCGATGCCCAGGGCATAATAATGAATGTGTGTGCTGGCTGCCCTGGAAGCTATCACGATTCCCACATCTGGCATCTGACACAGCTGTACCAGACATTTGCCGATGGGGACATTCCATATGGTCACCTAGTGGGGGATGCTGGATATGCACTGGAACCATGGCTGATGACACCCACCAGAAATGCACACACACCCGAACAAGAACTCCATAATGACGCACGCGCACAACCATGAATCATAATAGAGCATGTGTTTGGGATGCTCAAGTCACCGTTCCGGTGCCTGGTCACATCCAGTGGAGCCTTGCAGTACTCACCAACTACATGTACCCAAATTGTCCTTGTATATGCCATGCTACACAATATGATCCTGTGGAAACAGCTGCAGCAGGAACAGCACGGGGCAGGGCCACACAGTCCCCCACCAGTGCCAAGGCCTGCACAGGTGCAGAGTGACTCAGAGGAGGAACAACTTGAGCCTGCTCCAGTAGGCAGAAGGAGGCGTGCCCAGTATGCCGTGGCCTTGGCAAAGAGTTAATGCATAGCACATGCACTGACACAGTAGGGACCCAGGGAATGATACCTCTCTCCAACTCACACATACAGTAAAAGGGATGGCAAACATGACACTACCTGTGCTCAACCATATATAGGGAGTGTACTATGTGCATCTGACATAGGCAGACCTGCATCACCACCCTCAATACTGGGACACCCACAAGGTAAGTGACTCACACATGCCAGTAAGGGGGGGACACATACCCAACAATAGTCACAGCCAGCAGGATAGGTGTAGACAAACACAAACAAATGCTGTACTATGGCCTCTGAATGAGCCCCATGGGTAACCCCTACCCTAGCCCTACACCAACAGACTACAGCAGGCCAGCCAGTTGGATGTCAGTTGTGAAGGCTAGGAATTCAGAAATTAATATGAAGGTAGTGAAAGCTACGATCTGTAGTACACTGGTATGCCTCTAGACAGCACGATAGGTAAGACTACAGACTGAAATGGTGTACCTGACATACCAGTACAGTCCTAGCAACTGTGTAAAAGTGTAAGGTGTGCCCCACCATCCTATGTACACTTATAGTAACAGTCAGGTGTGCCCCCCCACCCCTGTGTAGAAATGTAGAAACAGTTTGGTGTCCCCCCTGCTAAGCAGAAATGTAGCAACAGTCAATGCCAAATGACTGATGTATACCCTGCAGACACAGCATGCTACCTGTCGGTGTACAGCACAAAGGTCAGCACCGCAGTACAAACCACCTGGACTTGATCCACGCATGTATTATAGATGGCCATACTGGGCATGCTCGCACACTTAGAGGAATGAAGGCAATGTCAGTCAACAACATACTGAAAGCCCATACTGGGCATGCTCACACACTTAAACACAAGAAGGCCATGTCAGCAAACAACAGTGGACCAGACATATCTGGCAGTTGCAGTTCTCAGTGCAGACACATGTCAGTATGCACCACTCCTGCCTTGCACACACAGTGGATAGGAATACAGACATATATGTAAGGACAACACACTATAATAAGCCAAAGGTAGACGGACATAGATGTGTTGAAGAGGGTGACCATGACAAGGAGACACCTGGGCCTGTCCCACTCAGCACACAGCCAAAGGGCCCCCAAAACAGGTGTCACTCACTGTAGATACTAGCCACCAGTATCTGTCAGCATGATGGCGTGTTGCACGTGCCAGCTGTGCAACATGACTGTACAAGGAAGATGTCACCTAGTAGCTGTATACACGTACCTGTGGCATATGACCCTGTGTGTGCCCGCATGTGGCATGTCAACCTCAACATGAATGGGTTACGGCCCATGCACACACCGCCCTCCCCATAGCAGTATCATGACAAGCCTGCTGATGTCATCCAATGTGAAATACATCTCTGGGGTAGCTGCAGCTCAGTAATCACCATGGTGCATCCCATAACTGTGTACTGTTGTACTGATAAACTAGTTAGGTAGTAGTCCTAACCCCAGACTTGGCAACTGTGTGAGTGTGTGTATGTGTGCGTGTCTCGGTCTCTGCCTGTGTAGAGAGAAATGCTTTCTAGGCTACTCACACTCAGTTCATATACACAACATTGGCAAGGCTGCAGATGTCACGCACCTAGAAATACACCTCTGGGGAAATCATAGCCCAGTAATTTCCATAGCGCTTCTTGTAACTGCGTACTGCTGTAGTGCGACAAATAGGTAGGTATTCTAACCCCAGACTTGGCAACTGTGTGTGTGTGTGTGTGTGTGTGTGTGTGTGTGTGTGTGTGTGTGTGTGTGTGTGTGTGTGTGTGTGTGTGTGTGTGTGTGTCTGACTGCATAGAGAGCAATGCTTTTTAGGCCATTCACACCCCATACAATACACATACTTAACTTTGGTAAGGCTGCTGATGTCACTCACCTAGAAATACACCTCTGGGGAAATCAGAGGCCAGTAATCTCTGTAGCACACCTTGTAACTGCATAGTGCTGTAGTGTGATAAAGTAGTGAGGTAGGTGTTCTAACCTCAGACCTGGCAACTGTGTTGGTGTATGGATCTGTGTGTGTCTGACTAACTTGAGGACAATGCTTTTTACGCCACTCACACCCTGTACAATACACATACTCGACTTTGCAAGGCTGCTGATGTCCATCACCTAGAAATACACCTCTGGGGAAATCATAACCCAGTAATCTCCCTAGCACGTCTTGTAACTGTCTAGTGTGATAAAATAGTGAGGTATGTGATCAAACCCCAGACCTGGCAACTGTATTGGTGTGTGGATCTGTGTGTGTCTGACTAACTACAGGACCATGCTTTTTAGGCCACTCACACCCCATACAATACACATACTTGACTCTGGCGAGGCTGCTGATGTCACACACCTAGAAATACACCTGTGGGAAAGTCATAGCCCAGTAATCTCTGTAGGGTGTCCTGTAACTGCGTACTGCTGTAGTGTGATGTAGAACTGTGGTAGGGTTCCATCTCCACCCATGGCAGTTCTGGATGTTTTGTGTGTGTTGCAATGTCTGTGTATGGAGCAATGCATCATAGGCTACTCACTCGCAGTACATTTCAAATGCCCTGCATTGTCAATCCTGCTGATGTCATTCATTGCAAAGTAAAACTTTGGATAGAAAGTTCTTTAGTATTCACTGTGGTGCAGCCTATAACAGCTCTATGCTGTAGTGTGATATAGACCTTGATCAGGGGCTCTACACCCACACATGTCAGTTGTGGATGTTATGTGTGTGTCTCACTGTCTATGTAGGGAACAATGCATTTTAGGCTAGTCACTTGCAGTACAGTTGAAATGCCCTGCTTTGGTAATCCTGCTGATGTCATTCACTGTGAAATACACCTGTAGGGAAATAGTACTCCAGTAATGTCTGTGGCGTGTACTATAACTGCATAGTGTAATTAAGTAGGGGTTCTACTCCCAGACATGACAGGTGTGTGTGTGTGTTTGTAACCCGTATCCTGTGTAGAAGTGAGTGTGTGTCTACTGTGGGCATAATGGAGGTGGTTTTGCTAATTTATTTTATAGTGGCCCTAATATATCACAATGTCAACTATACAGGGATAACAGATGTAAATTAGCTGGGAGGCTGGGGTGCAAAGCCATACACATACATGTGACATCAATGCCAGACAATCCAAGTTAGCAACCCCACTATTACCCAGAGCACACACTCAACCCATGCGTCATATGAACACACATGCCTAGGCAGCAGCCAATATGTGGGTAGTACACTGCATATTGGCCACTGATAGTAACTATGCAGTGATGCCAGTGGGCTACAGAGGGCATGTCACCCTGCCCATCTGTCCAATATGCACGCGCATGCAGACAATGCACCTCTACCATGTTCCCTAATGGACACCTGCACCACCTGTGGTGCCTTCACATGTGACTCACAACGGACATACCATGCCTGGCAACATGTCCTGTATGGAGAGATGACACTGACATCAGGGAATGCTTTCAGCATGCCATCAATGTAGGTGAAGGGTAATCCTTCTACCCAGTACCAGTTCCTGCCACAGGTGGGCAAGACTGGCCCATCCGATGATAATCTGTGTTCACAACATGGGCCAGACACCGCAGGTACAGTTCCACATGTCACTGTATATGCATGTAGGAGGTGTGCACATCTCAGACACCATCCATGTAATGGACTAAGGAACACATACATGGCATGTGGTGTACAGCATTGGCCACACACAATAGTCAACCAGGTGACTGGACGGGGATGCAATACCCACCTGTGTGGGCAAATGCAGTAACTACAGGCCTGAGCCACAATACAGACCATTGTCATGTGGCCTGATGCCAAGGTATACCCATTGCCTACCCTTGTATAGCCTGCTAGCAAAATTGACCACCACACACCCATGTAGACACGCACCCATGCATGCCAGAACTGGCATCCTGTGTGTTCGTGTGTGTGTGTTGTATGGTGCGTATGTCCACATCCATACTCACTACAACCCCCCAGGGCATACTGAAGCATGCTGTCTGATGTGTGACATCTCCTCATACTCTTTGCCCATACAGAATTCCTATTGCAGCTGTCACTCACCCTCACATATATGTTCTGAGTGCTCCACATCAGGTAACCCATGTGGTGCATCCAATAACTGCATCGAACTGTGATAGCACTACATAGTTGTCGGGGGTTTGATACCCTGTGCTGGTAGGTGTGTGACACAAACATGCTTCAGTTTTATACTCCCACCCCTCCCTGACATGTATTTGCTTCTGTCTGCCTCCCCCACTCCCTCTCTGGTGGATGTGGAGACCCACACCTGCCTTGCTTAGGCAGCAGCAGCATGTGTATTTTATGTGATGCTCATGATCAGCTGATGGCCTCTGCATGAATAGTACATACTGTTGATTGTGTGGTACCCTGTGGCCCAGTATGTCGGCATTATTGTACATTCTGAAGGGTTTAGCTTGGACTGCAATAGTTGTGAACCTTACCAGACTACTGTATAAGTGTAAATGTGTCACAGTTGCAGTACTCCATTTATATGGTTCTCAGTATTTGAACAGCTATATCATATGGCATATAGGACCATTATGGTACACAATTAAAGGAGTCCCATTTCTACAAACCTGTGTGTGGTGTCTTTACTATGACCTTTCTATGGGTATATGTTGCAGGCAATGACTGACGTGTATGCTTAGCCCATACAGAGTCCAGTTGTTCAGGTGTTAAGTGTAGGCATACTGGCTGTTCCATATTATGTGCACCTCCTACATACATATCTGACTGTACATATATCTGCGTGTGTATGTGTAGTCACATGTGTATATATATATATATATATATATATATATATATATATATATATATACATATACATCTATGTATATCTGTATCAGCATATATGTGTATTTATCTGTATCCTGGGTACGTCGATGGCTTCCACATATTACATGTCCTGTAGAAGGCGGACTGTACTTGGTAGTGTATTGCAGGGCACAGGTGTTTGGCTGTGGGGGGATGCCTATCCGTACAAGACGTATAGTGTGTGGGGCCTCTCAACCCCATTAACGGTGCATGTGGGCATTGGTGTATTTGTCAATCTGCAATTGCTATCCACAGATGTATGGCCATATATACCTATATAGATATATTTACCTGCTAACAGATATATAGGTATATGTCCATAGATAGCAATATATATGTATATAGAGGTAGTAAAACAACATATATATTTGAATACATGTGTATCTATACATATATGGGCATGTTGTATCTGTTAAGGTTGCACTATAGTTACACATGCAGACATCTAGATGTTGGTAAACATTCTCTGCACTGTTACATGACAGGACTGGCTGATATGTTTCTGAAAGATTGAATATCTGTGTACCTGTCATGGCATAGTGGAACATCGGTTTGTCTAGGGTATGCAGGGTCCTTGGTTTGAGCCTTGCCAGAGTTGTTTAATTTGTTGCTGGCCAGAACACATCCTGTTGGCTAGAGAGTGATTAAGGCACCGTAAAGCAGTTGTAAGCAGGTTTGTGTTTTCTGCCCAGCAACAAAATGAAAAGGTCCTGCAAGGCTCATAACCAGGACCCTGCACATTATACACAAAGTGATTTACCACTAAGCCATAGCAGATATGCATAATCATGATGTGTTCACATACATATCATCCAGCCCAGGTATACAACACTACAGGGAATGTTTTCCACCATGTAGATGTATTTGTGTGTGTATATATATATTCATCATTGAATGGATATAACATATCTATATATGTAGATATAGGGATAGACATATCTATATACATATATAAATATATATATATATATATGTATATATATGTATATATATATATATATATATATATATATATATATATATATATATATATATATATAAAACCAATACATACAGATATACATAGCTACGCATACCGCCAACGATATATATGTATATATCCACATGTCCACATATAGACAGCACAAGGAATGCATATATGTCAGCATATATATGGCTCACCTTTCAAAGGGAGAAGTCCATGTGTCCAGAGGCTGGTAGGCCTAAAGTATGTTCCCAACATTGCACAATCCTGCAATACATGCATAGAATGTGCAATGTGTGAATATCAGTATGCATTCGCTCATTGCAGATTAGACAATTTGGTTGCAGATGCCACTATACTCGGGATGGGGGAATAATTGCCTATCCCCACTGTAGTGCACACTACAAGTTCGTATATCACAGTAGGGGGCCCGGCCCTCCAGAGGGGGGGGTGCAGGGAGTCATGCTTCCACCAGTACGATATGTATTCCAACTTGCAGTTCGAGTGTCAGCGAAGGTGCCTGTAGAACTGCATTCTCTTAACTGTGGTGCAGTAAGAAATGACGGGTTAGTCCTTTCTGTTTGCGGAAAGGGCCGTTCAAAGAAATGAATGTACTCTGTCAAAGGTGAACACATATATATCAATATAGGCATATATGAACATACATCTGTAGATGGAACTGGGAACGTAACCACAACATATATGTCCACATGCACCATTGATGGGTTTGAGAGACCCAAACAACATACATCTGGCATGGATAGGTATTCCCCCCCAGCCAAATACGTCTGGCCTGCAGTACAATACAACCTTAGCAGATCCCATAAGCAGGACCCTACATGACAAGGGCAATACATGTTAACAGTACTCCATCCCACCTGTAGGATGTAAGGCTAGCATTACTAACATATCATGCAGTACGGTCAAGTGACATGTCATGGTTGGGGGAACCCCCTGGGCAGGTGCAGTAAGTAGCTGGGATCCCTCATACAATCCAGTAGCCCTACACCTGACAATGGTTTCACCAATGTTGACAAGGATATCCACAAACCCACCATGTCAGCTGGGAACTATCACCCAGTAGCCTGATGACCATGGTCTGCAGGGATATGGAACATCTCAACATTGAACCCATAGCCAATGTCACTGGTTATATCAGCACATGGGACCCTGCCAATGTTGGACTTGTCAAAGGCAGAGAATACAACCTGAACCCGGTATACCTCCTCAACCCAATTATGACAGATGTAGATGAGGGTTAGGAGGTGCACAATGGCTATATACATCATAGCAGGCTTTTGTACACCATCCCGCTTGTAGTAATGTGTGTAGTTATGGGATCTACCTCTGTTCACAGGATATGTTTCCACCAGGACTGCTTAGCATATGCCAACATACCACAGGCACCATCCCATGGGCATACAGTCCATCACAGGTCATAGATGTGTCAATGCCCCCCTCCACATTGTTTAGGTGTGCAGCACTCCTGGGGTTGCTATAGCTCACTGGGTGTGGCTGTTGTGGACACGACTTCCATAATTGCAGTTACTCTTGCATCTATCTCCCCACATAGCTGTCTGTAATACTGTACAGTGTATGTAATCAGGTTGTTAGTTGTTGTCTACACCATTCACAGTAGTTGAGCGCCTCACACCCTCCTAAAGGTAGGGCTATGCCATTGGCACTGGCACACACATATTACTTAGGTAAGGATCACAGTAGAGTGGGGAGAGGGACATACATCCTGCTGTTAGCATGTTCAATGCAATCCCCATTGCAGACCGCATATATACCACTGTGTGGTTGCGCCTATGCTGTCTTGGTGGGATTACATGTGCAACAGATGTGTTACCTGCATGGGGACATACCTCCATGTGTACAGTCCTGTACCTGTACTGCATCCTAACCAAAGGCACTGTGCGTTGTACCCAGCCATGGCATGTGTACCACCCACTACACTTACTGGTGTCCACTGTAGAAGGCCTGCTGACACCACTACACACATCAGCCATGTGGCACATGGACAACCACAACACAATCTGAACAGTTACTGGTGACAACAATACAACATTGTTAATTAAAGCTAGGATGCATCATGGCTGTACAGCTACACCTTCCAAGATATTAGCATTTCACTTTACTGCTGACAACATGCTACACATCATTCCATTGCTACACTGTTGTCCATTCACTCTCTGCATCAGAACCATGTTAGATAATCCAAATGTGAAACCAAGGAATGATGTAAAACAAAGCTTTATTCCAAAATTTTAGACAAACTGTACCTTCATGGAGACAATTTTGATGCCTCCATTGTGGGACATTCTTCCGTTGTGGATTCACGAACTTTTTGTAACAACGTGAATCGAAATATGTCTGTTTGTATGGATGTAAGTAAAAGTTTTTCAGTTATTGATGTTTTCAATGAAAATTTTATTGCCTTGGATGGACAGTATGATGGCTTTGGTTTTGAACTTTTAGATAGCGTTACATGTAGCGTTGCTAATACGGAAGGTTGTTTTCCTCACATTATTTTCAATTCTAGGGGTGATTTTAAGGTGTATAACTATTCAAAGAAAAATATTGACACACCCATTGCAGACTTGTTCACTAAAGGGTACACTTTTGTACCTAGTAGAAGAGGTAAAGTAGCGGAGACTATTTTAGATTTAAAAATGTTCACTAGGAAATTAAATCTACGTGTATGGTTTAATAACAACTCTGGTAATAATGACATGTGTGATACTTCTAGGTTAACTAGATCTAGTACTTTTAATCCTCCCTTGTGCAATATTATTGTTTTTTTTAAAAAGCTTGTGAAATGGATGTAAGGGAAATTTATAAGAATAATAGTTGTGTTATGGGTGATAATTTAACTGATAGAGAAAAAAAGTTGTTGATTGACATGTTGGCAGATGGCGAAGTGCGTTATATGAAACCCGATAAAGGGAATGGGCTTGTGGTTATGGATTGCGTTGATTACTCTGATCATATGAATACACTCCTTATGAGTGATACCTATAAAGAGGTTTCAGTTAATGAAATTAATATTGCACATCATAGATTGGACATTGCCTTGGATGATAGTTATTGGAAGGGCAGATTGATTTGGATTCATATAAATATATGAAAAATGAGTTTCCTGTTATAGCTACCATTTTTTGGTTTACCAAAAATACATAAAGGGCCCTTTTATAGGAAAATTTCTAGACTATCACCTTAAAAGAGGATTGCAACATTTTAAATATATATGTAAAGACTCATGGGAGTTTTTAGAAAATTTAAATGGGTTATTATTTGATGAAAATATGATTTTAGTTACTACTGATGTGTGCAATCATTTTTCAGTGATTCCTCAGGATGATGGCCTAAAATGGTTGGAAACACAGTTACAAGGTACAGGCCTTTATGATCAACACAATATAAATGCATATATAGCCCTTATGGAAATGGTTTTAAGGAATAATTTTATAAAATTTGAGGGTCAATATTATTGTCAAGTAAAAGGTGTTGCCATGGTGGTGTGTGCCCTGATATTTGCAAATTATGTGATGTCATTCTGGGAAGATCAATATATTTTTAAATCAAAATATATGCAATTTATAAAATATTTTACAAGATTTTTGTATGACATTTTTATGATTTGGACTGGCACTGAAGATATTTTAAGGGACTTTTTTCTCTTTATAAATAATACTGTTGATTGTTTTAAATTTACCCATGCATTCAATGACACTCTCATTACCTACTTGGATGTGGAGAGTAGGGTAGATAGAGTTGGTAAACAATTGATTTCAAAGATTTTTAGGAAACCAACTTTTTCAAATTCTTATTTAGAATGTAATAGCTGCCACCCTACCTTTCAGAAAAGATCCATTGTAAAGGGGCAATTGGTGCGTGCCTCAAGAATGACATCTTTGGAAAGTGATTTTATCCAAGAAGTGGATTTCATCCAAAAAATGTTTGAGCATAGAGGTTATCCCCGTGATTTCTTGGATAATGTAAAGGTTGAAGTTTTTAGAAAGAGGCAAAATGGTTGGTTTGTGCCCATTTTGGGTCGTAGTGTTAAGGATTCTGTTTTGACAAACCAACTTAGGAATAAAAAGAATAATTTTTCTATTTGATATAATTTTATTACAACATTTAACAAAGATGCACCATCGATTTGTAAAATTGTGGAGAAAAACTGGGGATTATTATCCTTGGACAGACATGTGGCAAAGTTGTTTAATAATTGTAAAAAAACAAAATTTACCTTTAGAAGGGATAGATGCTTGAAAAACATTATGGAACAAGCTGGGAAGGGTAGGAATAATATATATACATTTAAAAAGGCTGGGAATGGGAGATGTGGTATGTGTCCGCAATGTCCCTTGGTCATTACCACCACTGATAAATTTATTTTGAATGGTAAAACTTTGCACATTGAGGGGTCTTTTAATTGTCAAAGTGATAATGTTGTTTACTTGGCGAAGTGTACCTCATGTGCGGTGTTTTATGTGGGGAAAACATGTAGGAAGCTAAGGGCAAGGATCTATGAGCATACATTAGATATAAAACATCAAAAAGATCCTAATGCCCTTAGCAGACACATAGTCGAGTTTCCTAATCATGCATTTAAGTTTTTGATTTTGCAGCAATTAAAAACCAATGAACAGGGCAATATGCCTAGGGAGGTTCTTGAGGTTTGTGAAATGAAGTGGTAATTAATGCTGGATGCTACTAGTTACCCAGGCATTAATGAAACAGTTAATATTAGTTGTTATGTGAAAATGAAAAGTATGTATGGTTTTTAAACACAGTTTTGTATTTTATTTATTTTATATATATATAATAAATAAAATATAATAAAATATATATATATTCCAAAGACATGCATCTGGAGCATTTCTCCCCGGGCCTCCGCTGAAAACAGGCTCTGTGGAACCTAGTCGGACATTCCCGGCCAACAAATGTTAAATAAATAAAATAAAATAAAATATATATATACTTTTTAGGGGGTTAGTTGTGTGATTCAAAATTTTAAATTTTAAATATTTTTTATGTTTTTTTTAGGAAATTGTAATTTTTGGTGTTGTGTTGGTATGTTTCTTTAAATGCAATGCTATAAGAATGCTGGGAACAACTGTTTGAATAGTTCTGAAGAAGTCCCTAGTGGGGGATGAAAGCGCTTAACTCCATATTTTTGAATTTTAGCAGTTTATTTCTGGTTTTTCCTATTTGTGTGGTACAGTTTGTCTAAAATTTTGGAATAAAGCTTTGTTTTACATTGTTCTTTAGTTTCACATTTGGATTATCCAGTTGGTGTTGTTCGTTTTCCAGTATCAGAACCATGTTAGCCTGTCCCTGCATCGATGTTATGAATGTCAGGCAGTGGCACAGGTATCATCATATGCACAGGGTGTGTTGTTGGTTTGCCAGAGGCCTAGGCTGAGCCATACAATTGACAACATGTATGTGTGTGAGGGGGCTGAGTATTGTTATGGGCCACTGGTGATGTGTGTGCAGGTATGTGGTTGCCCTAGGTTCATTTTTATGTGTGTGTGTGTGTGTGTGTGTGTGTGTGTGTGTGTGTGTGTGTGTGTGTGTCTGTATGCACACAGTTCCTCCATGTGGCTGTCCTATACAGGGAATTGTGGGACAGCTGCAGACTGTACCTGGCAGGATTTGCAGTTCACCGTCTCCGGCCATGGACATAGGACCTGTGCCTGGCAGATGTGCTACAGGCAGTATCAGGTACAGAGCCAGACCGAGTGCTGTCCCCTGAGTTTGACAGACATCCACTGGATCCGGTCCCTCCTGGGACTGGCCAGGGCCACGTGCATGGGGTCTGCTCTGACAGGTTGTGGAAAGCCCCCCCACAGTGCTGGGACTGGTACTGCCACTACGGGAGCGGCTGTGGCTGTTCGGATGTCTACGGTGACCTCCAGCTGCTGGTGTTGCTGGCATACATCCATGTGGCCATTGCAACCATCCCACCCTGTCCTGACACATGGATATGACATTTTGGATGAGTTCCAATGTCTTACCCCACCGTCTATCCATGACCTTGGTGTAATTATGGAGGGCACCTGCTAGGTCATGGATGCTGTCAGTTACAGAGGTGTGATGAGCCCTCTGCACCCTTAGACTCTGCCTGGTGTACCGTTCCATTCATGTCTGTGCCTCCATGACAGTCTGGAACATGCGTGTGGTTGAAATAGGGGTTGCACGTCTGCCAGGTGAATGATGACCAGCAGTGCTCCTACGAGCACCCCTGCACATCTGCCTATGTGATACCCCGCCAGACATCTGGCTATGGCTGCTGTGTCCTGACACACGTGCCATAGATACCACACTGTCCTGGCCCATGCCAACTGTAGGATGTCCCTCAGCTAGGGCCAATGGCGATGAGGTGTGTAGAGGCAGTGTGACTGTGTGCGTGGATGGTGTGGATACATGTGGGTTGTCAATTGGTGGCCCAGCTGCAGCCCCTGACAACCCTTCCTGTGCCTCAACACACCTATCTTCATGGTCACTGTCTGTATCAGTGACATCAGATTCCCTGCGGGGGAGACCCAGCCCCACCTCGCCACCTGTGAGGAGAAAACAGGGAACAGACCGTAAGACCTGTACAACACCTCTAAACAGTAAATACACACACACACACACACACACACACACACACACACACACACACACACACACACACACACACACACACACATGTGCAGACATGGCCACACACACACAGACATACACACATGCAGTCAACATACATGGCAACCCACACACTACACCAGACAGCACCTACAGACAGCTCCTCCAACCCCATAACACATACAATAGCAGGCGATGGTGCAGTACAGTATCACACACATACCTGTAATTACACACATGTCAGCATGCAGGACATGTGAGACTGAACAGCATGCATTGCAACTGTAGTCAATCCCCGTTACCAACATTATACATGGCTGTGATGCATGGCTTCCGTTTGTTGGTGATGGCCCTCCCCCTGGAACCCACTGCACCCATGTCCACAGCATTGCTGTGCATCCGTTCAGCACCCTGGCATGTACTGTGCACCATACATCACGGGTGTGTACACCATTGCAGAATGTGTCTCTGTGTGTCAGGTGTGTTTCTGTTGCTGCTCATAGCCTCTGTGTGTTCCTGGATCATGTGTAGACACGTGTTTAGCAACTGCTTGATGTGTATTCACATAAGTCATCATCAGTGGTGCATGTATGAGTGGTAGATTACCATTAGACCAAACACACAGACATTGTACTGTACCTATGGTGAGTATAGAGACTATTATTGACCATGATTGGGCCCTGGCTGATGTTGCCTGTGGTACACAGAGGTTCATAGGTGAGTACTGTTCTATTGGTCCTGGGGCCTACATAAGCCTAGCCACAGGGGTTCCCTGCCATGCACCATCCACTAATGTTATTCCCCTGTGCCCCTGTCAGGCTGTGACACACACATGCTACCCAGGGTGTACTCCCCATTCCCCATCCAATTGGCAAGTGTTTCTGTCAAGAGGGCCAATGAGTAGCATTGCCTGACATGTATGGGTAGTCTGTTCTAGAGTGTGGTGATTCCCCAGAACAGGGCCCTATCCCTCCAGTATGTTCTGTGTAATGTGTTGATTAGGTTTAGGACCCTAGAGCATGTGTTAGCAGAGGGAGTGGGATGTCGTTATATGTAGCATGTTCAACTGCTCTGTGTATGACATAGCTGTGTATGTTGGGCAGATGTCAGCTGTGTCTGGGCAATGTGCACTGGAGTGTAGCCACAGTTGTCTGAGATGGACTGTGTATTGCATGTGTTTGAGGCTGGTAATCCCATTAGTGAGGTGTGTGCTGTGTCAGTGCACATGTACAGCATGCATTATGGGTAGGTGTGTTAGATGTCCACATGGCCTACACCTTAGCTATGACATACACAGTGAATTACCAAGCATAACCTTAAACCATACTCACCGATATCTAGATGCTGCCTTGCTGGTATCCCAGAGGTACCTACAATGACATGGATTAGAGTTGATGTCAGTGGCCACAGCTGTGGCATTGCTACAGGGTGGCTGCAATATTACAGTACAACAACAGCTGAAGTCCACAATACTACAGTTTATGCATTACTGCTTATCGGTACTACACAGCAACATACCCCACATCTCACACAAGCATGGTCTACCTGTACAGATGCATACAATACAGTAGTCTACTGATATGCCCTGGAACCTTACCTGCATGCTTAATGTGTGGTGTGTGAGTAGCACCCACCTCCATGACCATATAAGTCTGGAGCTCTTGGGGCGGGCAGGTGCTACCAGGCTGATGAGCAGATCTTCCACTCTGGTGAGGGGGCATGGATGTTATGGCCCCCCCCCCTGTTGCAAGGTGGTCACCCCACACGGCAGCGGCATGACATTGTACTTGCCGGAGCAGGTCACTACAATGGAGGCGGACCTGCTCATAGGTTCGGCTGTGCAACCCCACCTCATTCACCCTGTGGACCACATCGGTCCACATGGCTGTTCTCTCCTGCTGGTCCATGCTTGTCCGTGAGAAGAGCAGCTGATAGTTCTGGATCATGCTAGTGATGATGATCTCCTCCTCAGTGGCACTGTATGCAGGGTTTCTCTGGTGTGCCATACTCCCTGAAAGATACAATAATGTCTGAGCAACTCATATGTCAAGTTTACCATGATACAATACACATATCAGTCTCCCACCACCATATCAGCTGCAAAATAATGTTCGCACTACGCTACTGGTATGTGTCCGGTATGTGTACCACTGGGCCATATAATGTAACACCTTCTGCTATGTGGTTATAGACATGCTCCCTGTGGGGACACTAGAGTTGCAGGGCTGTTACAGGGTATTTCACCTGCATGCCATTGTCACTGCCACTATGTTTCCACATATGCATGTGGTAGGCCTGCTATGTGATTGCTACACATCTGCCATTCTGTAGTATTGGGGATATCTATGCATGCTGTTGGACATGTTCTGGGATTGTGTGGACTATTACAGCCCACATATGTTCCATGACAGTTATACACCAGTATGTGTAGGGGTTATTTGCCAGCAGGAACACCACTCCAACCTAATGTGCACATGGTTACCAGTCCACATCACATCCGTGGCCCACCATGGAACCTCATTCTCTACTGTTCCATCACTACCTTCATGTGGAACCACCTCAGTGGATGGTGTGTCCCCCATGGAGCACGCAAAGACATGTGTCTGTCACCCAGGTAGGTCGTGGGTATTGGGCATAGGGAGGTCCACAGTGACATGGGGTATGTGCTACATCACCTGGAGGCATGCAGTAAACATACACAAGGTTTGACATGCATGTCCCTCTTGCCCAGCACACAGCCCAGGCACCTTTATGTCCATGTAGATGCTGTTGTGACTGTCCATGGGTGGCCACCATGTTCCCTTTGTTCCCATGTGGGGGCTCAATGACCTCCACATTCCAAATGTAACTACCCGTCCACAGTGTTTAACCACCAGATGTGCCATATACCAGCCCTGTATGCTGTCTTGTTTGTCACCCAGCCAGACCTACATACCAATATGTGCCTAACACCCTTCACCAACATATATACCCCACCAACCCATACAATTGCAATGTGTTCCCAACATGGGTTACACACCTCACTCCACACTCCATCTTGCAGCCATGTACTGGTGTGTAGGTATGTTGTGTATTGATGTGTGATGTTCTCTCACACAAGTCATGGCAGGGAAAATGTATTGACGTATAAATATATTTATATCTATACACATATATGTATATAGCTACATACACACACATATATCTGTCTTTATATATATATATATATATATATATATATATATATATATATATATATATATATATATGTGCATATATGTGTAGATATTTTGTGTTGTTTATACACCTATATAAATGCATAACTGTCTGGGTTCTGTACACATACATAGCTGTGAATATGTATCACACATATGTATCTGTATGTGGTGTGCGTACGAACATCTGGACCACACTCATGTACCCTCTTTACTTCACAGCTGAACTGTTCTGCCTTGCTGCAACACAGACAGGTGTCACATGTGAACACAGACTAACATTATGGGGGTATATATGGTGACAACCTTTAGATAAGCATATTATACTGCTATGGCAGTGTGGGTATGCTATGCTACACTTTAACATGACTGTCCTGTAGGTGGTGTGGTCTCTCACCCATGTGTCTATCATGGCAGTATTAATACTCCCACCAGCCATTGGCCACAGTAATTTACAGAACACAGATATCATGGGTCACATCCTTGCCATTCACTGCTGGTCTGCACATTTGACAGGTATGTCCCGCTACCCACAGGGACTAATACTACTGTCCAGTGCAGTTGTTGATCACAACATCATTACAGGAACATGTACTGATGGCACATATACATCCTTTCACAGTATACATCCTATCATTCTATGCCATATACTACATGCCAGTAAATGCATGTATGTTTCACATACCTGTTATGTTGTTTCCACTGTAACACAACCCTGAGCTTTGTGAACTTTCTTGACGTGATCTCTCTCTCTCTCTCTCTCTCTCTCTCTCTCTTTCTCTCAGTCTCTCCAGTAGAGTGATTGAGCTGGTTTGAATAGATTGCAGCATGCTTTTGTTGGTATTGCACAAGATCAGGTGGTGGCCTCTGCACCAGTGTCCACCAGTTGCTAATTGCATGCAGCCCACTGTGTAGTACTTCAGATAACCACTGTCATGGCAACCCTGTACTATAAATTGCTGCCTTCTATGGGCATTGTCCCTTCACCTTTACAGTATGGAAGACATCCTTCCTATGTGTGGACATCAGTGTTACAAACAGCAGGTAGCAATACCTCTTACAGCAGAACCTGCAGACACAGGCCAAATCCAGATTTGGGTAAGGTTCCAGACCTACAGACAGCGTGAGTAGTGTTGTTGTATGCAATGCATCTTGCTGTTCTTACAGGGTTTCTGTGTACATGGTACTTTTTCATGGAATGTTGTCTGTCTGCATAGCTCTCAACTGTGGGCCTATCCGTCTGATATCAGGGTGATTGGCTGTTAGGTTTTGTCTGTGCACCACACAGGTATTGTCCCATATATATCTGTGGCATTCTGTCTGTTGAGTGCTATCAGTACATGGCTACATCCCTTTGTATTTCAATGTTGTATCCCTACATAAGGGTATGCTGCAACAAATCCTGTAACACCAGAAATTTCCAGAGTGTGTAACAGCAATAATGCAAATATGGCCCTATGTTCCTGCCTCTGTCCTCCACATTTATGCCAGTCTTTGTCCCTCTGTGATACAGGAAGGGTTGTTAGGTAATGGCCTATCGTTATTTACCGCTAGCATTACTGCTATCATCCCAGTCATGTCATGGACTCCCACACCAACTGTTGGGACATGTCCATATATATGGGGGCAACAGCTGGTGAACACATTTGTGGCCTTGTACATTCCTGAGGTAAGTGTGTGGTACACAGTGGTCCTTGCCCTTGTACAGCCTTTTATGTGGGGGTGTCTTTGCCATTAACCTAGGCTATGGCACCTTTCCAGTGATATAACTGTTAAGACGAGGATCATTCAGTGTGATAGTGAGATGTTAGGTTAAGTAATGATATGTACAAGATACTGTGACATTAACACAAGTGCTACCTTTCCCCCTAGGGCTTGACTGCAGGGTGTAATTGGAGGCTGCTGAACTACATCTGTATTTGTTGATTGTTACGTATCCTGAAGGCAAATCCTGTTCCTACTGTTGTACTAATTGAAGGCCTTGGCCTACACAGCATAGTATGGTATATATACACATTGCTTGCATCCACTGGTTTGTGTGGGCCTTGCATTCATGACTGATTACATATTTCAAACCTTATGTGGTGTCAGTACTGGTATACATTATTGTATAGTACAGGAATAAAGGTTATCTCTGTATGCATACCTGTGTGTCGTGTCATGTCCTTTGATTTGTGGGTGGGTATATGTTTAATGTCAGTATTCTCATTTGTGGGAATGGTTGCCATACTACACATTTCACAGGTGCCAGTTGAAGGGCTTGTAGCTGAGGGATATACTTTGCACCCAGTACTTCCATACTACTTCTACATATGTATGGCTACTGATACCTTTTGTGTGTGTGTATGTATATGTACCTATATATATCTCATATATATATATATATATATATATATATATATATATATATATATATATATATATATATATATATATATATATATATATATATATATATATATATATATATTATATATATATTATATATATATATACAGATATATATAAACATACATATGAACATATGTATGTCCCTATATACAAGTGCTGTTTTATGATTATGATTATTTGTGAGTTATACATAAATATATATATCTACATATAGCTGTCTGTCTGTCTACATTTACAGATATATCTGTCCAGATGTTCATGCATATTTGGCTCATATTTTGGCCTGTTCCTCATTCACTTGGCAATTGTCATGGATGATCATAGCACTGAAGTCGGTAACTAGTGGCAACACGTTTGTGTTTCAGACGTCATCTACTTCAACATATGTGTTCTAATATATATAACTGTGTAACTAGCAACATTTTGAGTGTAACAGAACATTAGTTGACATATATCCCTATTTGTACCCACAGTGTGGCATACTTTGTCCAGATTTCTTGCATTAACAGGTTATGTGGTGTGATAATAATACATTACCTTTACTGTTGACTGATTGTGCTGCAGGATATGTTTGTGCAAACATCAGGTTATGTATATCTTCCCTGGTTTAGTGGTAAATCCCTTTGTGTATTAAGTGCAGGGTCCTGGGTTCAAGACTTGGAGATGCAGTTTATTTTGTTGCTGAGCAGAACAAGGGACGTTGGCTACAGAGTGATTGAGGCACTCTTAAGCAGTTGTAAGCAAGGTTGGACGGGTTTGCACAGAGCTAAGCAATGCCTACACAGGTTAAGCAATTCAGCAGGTAACTGAGTATAAGAAACTGTAACCAGACTTTAGCAGTGCTTACCCCATGCAAATGCACTTAAACATGCTTACTATTGCTTATTTGTGCTTAAACCTGCTTACTACTGCCAACTTTCATCATAACACTGACACTTCACATGTGCATTTCATGCAGTACTCCAGTTCACATTTAAATGTTATTATGTAGGTTTTACGGCAAAAAGATGTACAAATATGTTCATATACAGATGTCACATGGAAAATGATATGTGCTGCTGTGGGACTAGAACCAGGAATGCCTGTTCATTAGGCAGGTGCTCTAACCACTACGCTATTGCTGTGCTGCTTCATTTGCATATATACCCATATACCCATGGATCCTAGTTCCCCAAACACCCACCCCAACACTTCACTGACACATCAGTCATCCATTCTCCATTTGAAAACACAGTGTAATCACACCACTACACATTGGCCACTCCCTACTCCTCTGGACCCATCCCATGGGTTGACTCAATCTAAGTATCCTCAGGCATCCCAACCTTTTAGTCCACAAACATTGGTGAAATGAGTGACCAATAGGACACTATTCCCAATTTTTGGGTTGTCCTACCTGGGACACACATGTCTTTATTTCAAGATTAGACTCTATACTTCATTACTTTGTTACTCCAGTTAACAAGACAATAAAGTAAATTAATAACTATGACTATATGATAACACATGTTACACATGTAAACTAATGATGTACAGGTTTGGCAACATTATATTACAAATAAGACCAGTTTAGTGACTGGCGTTGACATAGCTGGCAAATCACAGGAATGATTCAAATATTTCATAATGGGAAAGTCCTCACAT
>NC_056729.1:647649755-647837255 GCF_019279795.1 Protopterus annectens | reverse complement strand
CCATAACTAGCTACCCAGAGTTCCCCCACCCGCACCTCCTCTACAGCACCCATCCTTACTCTGGGTGCAGGTCTGGTCTGAGCATACCACTACATGCTGCCCACTCTCCACTTCACGGGACCCATGTCATACGTTGTCTGGACCCATGGGTCATCAGGCGTTCCCACCCTTGTATTCCGGGTATGTACACACCCCGGCCAGAATAGTCATCACATCAGCGTCCTTCCGTAATATGTCAATTTTGGGGGTGTCCCACAAGGGATGCTCCTGTCTGTGTTCAAAGATTAGATTTCACGGGTGCACTGTGTACCCCCACCCCCTGGTTGTATCCTGCCTGTGGTCTGGGGAGCAGTGGACTATTGACATTGTTTGTGGGTCTGTGTGTATATTTTCTCTGTCTGGCTGTGGGGGGAGGTCATGCTACATGTTGCATGTTTCTTGCCTGGGCCCCTCACTTCCATTGGCATAGCCTGTGAACATATGTCATTCTTGTGTGCTGTTTCCTATCATAGCTGTATATCTGTGTATATCTACACACATACACACACACACACACACACACACACACACACACATATATATATATATATATATATATATATATATATATATATATATATATATATATGTCTGCATACTATATATATATATATATATATATATATATATATATATATATATATATATATATATATATATATATGTATATATGGGATATATATATATATATCTATATATATCTATTGCTATGATGGCTTAGTGGTTAACTACTGTGAATATAATGTACAGGGTCCTGGGTTTGAACCTTGCTGAGGCAGTTTATTTTGTTGCTGGGCGGAACTTAGGCAGTTGGATCCAGGGTGATTAAGGTACTTTACAGCTGTTGTAAGCGGGTTTGCATGAGTTTGCGTGACGGTAAGCACTGCTAACCTCCGGTTACAGTTTCTTACACTCATTAGCTTCTACTTTGCTTACTCTGTGTGGGCAATGCTTACCCCCACGCAACTGCACTTGCACACGCTTACCACTGCTTATTTGTGCTTAGACCTGTGTAAGTGTGCCTTATTCATTATGACACTAACACTTCACATGTGCATTTCATGCAGTACTCCAGTTCGCATTTAATTGTTATTCTGTAGATTATATGGCAAAACGATGTAAAATTATGTTCATATACAGATTTCCTGTGGAAAATGATTTGTGCTGCAGTGGGACTCGAACTGGGAATGCTTGTTCATTAGGCAGATGCTCTGACCACTCCACTATTGCTGTGCTGCTTCATTTGCATATATATTCCTTATAGGTTCATAGGTTCATACTAGGCTATCTGCCCTAGGGCATTTATAAGCCTAGCCTGAGTGTGTATGGCTTTCGCCACCCATTTTAAATTAATTTTGCTATGCCCTTTTTCGAGGTTAGTATACTGTGCCTCTGTCTAACAGTGACACAGAAGTGATACCCAGGGTAAACCTACGATCTCCCATCCACTCATCAAGATTCCTCTTGAAGAGAGTCAATGAGGGACTCTGCCTAACCTAGACTGGGATTTTATTCCAGAGTGAAGGGAGCCTCTGGGTTATGAATCTGTCCCTCCAGCATGTCCTATTTATTTCAGTGCTGAGGTTTAAGTCCCTCGAGCGCGTAGCTCGATGGGATTTGGATTTTCTGAGGTGCAGCATGTCCATTAATTCCGGATTGGACATGGCTTTATACATCAGGCACAGATCGCCTCTGAGCAGGCGGTATGCCACTGAGTAGAGCTGGAGTGTCTTTAACCGGGCAGCATACGGCATCTGTTTGAGCCCCTTGATCCTCTTGGTGAGGTACTTTTGGGGTCTTTCCAGTTGCTGCAGGTGTCTGGTAAGGTACATCCCAAAAGGGGCATTGTACTCAATTATGGGCCTGATGAGGGATGAGTAAAGAGGCACGATGACCTCCCCTGATCTAGATGTGAATTCCTTCATGATTAGGTGGGCTATATAAAATGTTTTTCTAACCACTTTGGCCACGTGGTTGTCAAATGAGAGATTGCTATCAACTTGGGTTCCCAGGTCCCTAATTACTTCTTCTGTACTTAATGGATTACCACCTATGTGGTAATTTGTAGCACTTTGTTTTGCCAAAGGGATGACTATACACTTTTGGTGTTTAGCTTGTGGCCATGGCTCTGGCACCAGTTGTCTGTTTCTATGAGGCCCTTTTGGAGGATGCTTGTGTCGGCTGGAGAGTCTATTATGGCGCCCAGTTTGCAGTCATCTGCGAACTTGATCAGCCACAGTCCTTCCATGTTGGCCTGTACCTCCGAGAAATATATACCGAACAAGAGAGGTCCCAAGACTGAGCCTTGTGGGATGCCACTTGTAACTGGTTTGGAGCCTGACATGGCTCCAGCTATTCTAACCATGTGGGTTCTGTCCTTGAGCCAGTTTGCAACCCATCTAGTGACATAGGGGTTTATATTTAAGCTGGTGAGCTTATCTATAATGCCCGAGTGGGGTATTGTATCGAAGGCTTTTGCAAGGTCCAGGTAGGCCGTGTGCACCACCTTCCCCTTGTCAATGGCCTTGGTGACTGTTTCAAAGAAATCGACCAGGTTTAAGAGGCAGGATCTGCCCTTAACAAAGCCAAACTGGGTAGGATCCAGTGTCTGTAGGTCCCCAATATCTTTATTTATAAGGTCCATGATGATCCTTTCCATAGCTTTGCAGACCAAGCTAGTGAGACTTATGGGGCGATAGTTTCAAGGATCCGTTGAGGCACCACCTTTGTGGAGAGGGACCACTGTTGCTGTACGCCACTCTTTGGGTACATATGCTGTAGTAAGGCTGAGATTGAACAGTAATTTTAGGTTTGGGTTTAGCTCTTCTTGGAGTTCATGTAGGACACCGTCTGGTCCCATTGATGCTGTGTTTCTTGCTTTGGAGAGTGCAGCTCTTAACTGAGCATCTGAGATGTCAGGGGGGCAGCACTCTGCTGGGATAGATATTAGCCCTTTTGGTGGGGAGAAGTTTGCACTGAACCTGTCAGCTAGGATGTTGGCAATGTCTGTGGGTTCGGTGTATTTTTTGTCATTTTGGACTAATTCTGAGCATATCTGGGAATTCCCACCCAGGTTCCTAACATAACTAAAGAAAGCCTTGTGATTATCCTTAGTGTCCTGTGCAATTTTCTCTCGAAGCTGGCCTTAGACAATTTTATGAGTGCCCATAGTTTTTTGCTAATACTGATCAGAGATGCCTTCCCTTTTTGGGATTTTGCTCTGTCATGTAGTAGCTTCCTCCTTCTATTGTATAGTTTGTTTATGGCTGGGGTCCACCAGACAGGACGTCTGCCTTTGGAGGATTGGGTCTTGGTTTTATTTGGGATTCCATGATCCATGCATTCCTGAAGGTGGTCATAGAATGCGTTTATAAAGGATTTTGTGGTCTGGGCCGTATTATCCACAGGCCCGGGGGCTTTGAAGGATTCCACCTCGGTTTTGAGGAGTGTGAAATTTGCTTTAAAGAAGTTTTTCACTGTGGTTTTCTGGGCATGGGGTGGGGTTGGGATGTGAATATCCAGTGAGATTAGTTTATGGTCTGATCTTACCAGTGAGGGATACACTTCTGGTGTGGAGCATAGAGTCCCCATGTTGGTGATGATCAGGTCCAGTATGTTTTCCCCTCTTGTGGGAGTGGTAACAAGTTGTTCCATAGCATTTGAGTTTATAAATTCTAGGAACCTTTGGGCTAGGGTGTTGGAGCTAGAGTAATGCTCCCAGTCTATGGTTGGGTAGTCAAAGTCACCCAATATAATGGTGTTTGGAGAGACCTTCATATTTTCCAGTGTTCTCAAGAAGGCCGAGTGGGGTTCCTGGGTTTGGGAGGGTGGTCTGTAGCAGGCTATAAACTGGAAGGCAGTTTTACCCACTGTTAGTTGCACATGGATAGTCTCTGATGCTTCGTGCTGTGCCACCAACCTGGAGGTGTGGGTATCTTTGACAAATATTGATACTCCCCCTCCTTTTGTGGTTCGGTCCAAGTTTTGGGGCTGTAAAGCATGATATGGGGTATAACCTGGTAGTGCTGGGGTGCTCTCGAGAGCCTTGAACCAGGTTTCTGTTACTACACAGATATCGATGTTCTCCATGCTAAGGAGAGTTTCGAGTGCGTGCATCTTGAGGTTTAGACTTCTGGCGTTGAGTAGCATTACTCTTAGTTTCTTATCCCTTGTGATACCTATGGAGGTGGGTTTGTCTTTTGAGCCTTGCCTAAAAAAGGCACTATGGGGGTAGCAAGAGCCTTGGCCAATATCCGAAAGCCCAGGGGTGACAGGTGCAAGCCGTCCCTAGCGAAGCATCGTGGCTTGTCGAGCATGTCATCCCAGGCTGACAGGCATTGGATCCCCTTTGAATGACACCAATACTTAAGCCAATTGTTGAAATTGATAATCTTGTCTTCATACTGTGGCATCATTCTTGGTGAGGGTAAGATGCTACTCAAGGTCAGGGTCATACCGGCCTGGGCTACATGCTCGCAGAGCTCCTCTATGTCTCTTTTCATGTAGTCCAGGGAGGTACGTCTCAGGTCATTCACACCAGCATGGACAATGACTGAGTCATATTTGTACTTGCCTTGGAGTGACCTGAGTGCTTGTGTTATGTGGCGGATCCTAGCGCCCGATAGGCAGCTCACCGTGACCTTCTCCTTGTTCAGCCTGGTGAGCGGGACGTCAGTGTGCCTGATGATAGAGTCACCTATTACAAGTGTATCAGGTGTGTTGTTTAGCCTTAAGGGCTGTGACTGTTTGGCACACTGGCTTTGTGAGCTATGTGTTGCACGTGTTTTGTTTTGGGGTAGCGGTTGCTTGGGTGTCTGCTTTGGAGGTCTCTGCTGCTTAGGCAGATTTTTATTTAGAGCCTCCAAGTATGTTTTTGTGTGTTTATGTGTTTGGTTTGCTGTCGTGGTAGGTCTATGTGAGACTGGAATTGTAGTGAGTGTGGTTTCCTGGTTTCCTGTGGTTTATTATCCTCTTCAGCCTTTTCAGCTGCTTTAACCATAGCTAGGTGATGGGCAAACCCGTGCACCTACGGTTAGCTGTACCCAGGGTTTTAAAACCCATCAATAATAGGGATTCATCGTTTTATTGGACTTTACTGTTGCTGTTGAACACATGGGGACTGTTGGTGGGGATATGCGGACACTTGTGAGCTGTCTCGCTCATTTATTTACATATTTATCTGTTCTACTTTGCAGGGGCATGTTTATTCTGAGAGCTCGGCTCTCAGACACGCCCCCTGCACTCGTTCACGCTCCATGTAGCATTTGGAGTTCAGGCAGCACTCCTTCATTAATATGCATGGCAATCTGCCATCCTCCTCATTAACTGCCGCTTCCGTGCAGGACTAGATTAGTCCTGCACGGAAGATTAGTAAATCCATGGGAATATATTTATATATAAGTTTAAAAAAATACAATACAATAGCAGCAGGATGTTACTGTTACAGGCCCTGTTAGCTGGAGGCCAGTTGGATTCAGGTATATATTTGAGACAGATGGAGGAGAGAGAGAGAGATGAATTTATTGGCCAGTAGATTAGCTATATCTTCAGCCTCACTGTAGGCAACATTGTTCACAATCAACTCAGTGCATTGCTACACAGTGCTTCTGAGATTATGAACTTAACTAAAGTAGCTGTTGTGGTCATCTTTGGCTTAGGTGGCTATTTTAGTCTTAAACTTGGCTTTGGTTAACTGGGTTAATTGCATAGTGTTGCATTTCATGATCTATTTATCATTCATTTGCTAATTGTGTAAGTAAGCTTAGCACACTTTCAGTTTCTACTGAGTTAGTTGTTTAGTATTGCATTTCATTATATTTTGTACACATACAGTAAACTCTCAGTTAACCGGAACTCAAGCAACCAGAACTCCCAAGCAACCGGGAAAACAAATTGAAGAAATACTGTACAATTTTCATGTGTTCCACTTTCTGCCCCCGCAGAAACATACCTTATGTTTTTAGAGTTTTAGAGTTATAAAAAGGAAGATAGGAATAAATTCCCTCTCTCTACAACCTACAAACAAGTCAAACCAAACAAATAGTATAGGGTACAGTATTAGTCAGGCCTATTTTTAATAGTAACCCTCAAGCAACCAGAAACGACAGTTATCCGGCATCTACCAATCCCCATGGGTGCCAGTTAACTGAGAGTTTACTGTATTGGTTTAGTGGTATAGTGCTGCATTTCATGATATTTATACACTTATATTGGGTTAGTTTTATACTGTGCATTTCATTATAGCTGTACATTTATATGGGGTTAGTTGTATAATGTCTCATTTCATGATGCATGTATCATTCATTTGCATGTTGTATGAGGTAAGTTTTGCATATGAATACTTACCTATGTAATGCACAAGACTGGAGGCACAGCATCCATATGTTTAATGAACAAGCATGTTGATTGGAGAATGTTGAATAAAAGTAAATTTCAGTTTACTGGATGAATAAACACTAGATTTGTCAAGGAGGGTCAGAGTAAGGGAGTATTTCTCTTCTTCCTCAGGGTTCAATGATACCAGAGTTAAAAATAATATTGTGGGGTTGCAGCATGCATCCCTGCATAGGAAACAGAAAAAAAGGCCATACAAAACACAATTCATAAGATATTTGTTTAGATCAGTATTTTTGATCAATACCCCATTTAGTTGTTACCTTCATGTGAATATTTCAGTTATGTGTGCCTTTAGCTAGAAATCTGTGACAAAGAACATGTAAACCCTTGGAAGTATGCTGCATTATGTCATTTATGCTGTGTTATATAGTTCAAATGAAGCCCAAAGTGAAAGTAACTATTCATAAATAAAACAATGGAACTTTGCTATAGAACTGAACTTAAAGTCATACCTGCAAAAAACTACAGGATCGCAGACCAGTTAACTGAAGTCAAAGGAAATGTAATCCACAGCAAGAACAAACAAATACCAGACTTCAAAAATGCCACACTATTTTTAATAAAAAAACAATAAAATAGATGACAATGCTTTTGGGATAAACTCCCTTCATCAGTGTGGACAGTATACTATAAATAAGTCAGGAACCTTAGACCTCATGATAGCTTTGTCGGTATTACCTTTTGCCTTATAATCTTCAAGTGAGCCACAGAAAATGTTTAAATTTCTACTAATAGCTGTAAAAGCAATCTAATATTTTTTAGCCTTATTGCTCACTGCTGAGGTCAAAGGATCTGATCAGAATGTTTGAATGTTAAAGTAGAGAAAGTATTGAACTAGAATTTGAAGTAGATGGGAGAAGGGGAGAGAAATATTAGTGCAAGAACTTCACAGCAGAGAATACTTTTCTAAAGAACTGTTTAAAATTATAATCATTGTTACAGACATGAATTTTGTTTGATGAATTGCTTCAGCAATTATTTGGACTCATATCAGCCTTTACTCATGGCTTCAGCAATTATTTGGACTCATATCAGCCTTGCATATATAACCTGTAAGACACAGGACACATAGCGATATATTGACTACATTCTTTAAAGTGCATGATAGTTATCTCTAAATTAAACACAATTAGTGGATAATTGGTGGATTACCTCATAACAACAAAACTGTAAACACAAGCACACACACACTTACTCATTTTTTTAAGAATGTGCAAAGGTATTTAAATGGAAAAACACATTCTTTTCTTGTGCTAATAACAAACCAGGATGTGATTGCTTAGTGAACTCTATCTGAAAATATTCAACATTTTAGATGAGTTTCTATGCTAAAATTAATGCATAGGAAAACACCAACAGAAAGCCAATGGATGAATATGGGATCTGCAGAATTTCTTCTGTTAAATATTGTCTTGGCACTGAACAAGACTTGCTACAACTTTACTTTTTTCCCCGATTTACTGAAGTGTTGGATTTTTTAATTTCATATTTGACAATTTTTGTGATTGTTTTGTTGTCCAATATAAATAATGAATGAAAACTCACATTGTGATTTGATATCACTAATGGAACACTTGGAAAGGGCACTGACAATTACATCATTGGGTAAACAGCTTAAGTACTCAAAGTGCATAAATGGATAAAGCTATTATTGTAAAAGAATGCTGGAGAATATAAAGCAGATTTGTTTTTCAAGCAACACTTTCCCAGTTCTAATGAGTCACCTGAATATTGGAGAGTTCTAAATTAATTTCTGGACTCTTCTTAAACCAAGCTTTTGTCATTTGACTACACCTAACAGTTCATTACTTAAAATCTCAGATACGTCTTTTATAGTGCATATAAGTCAATGACAGCAGTAGATTCTCAAGAGATAATACTCTTCCTAAACATTATATTAACAATGCTGCATTTTGTTTGCTGTTACTCAAAATATTCTCACTGCTGCCTTTTCCAGACAAAGAACAAAGCTTGCCATGGGGATGACTTAACTTAATCAAAGCTGTGTTAATATTTCACTTCACTTCACTTTACAGTAACTATTACCACTGCTCATAATTCATGAAAGTAGTTGGTCATGTCATTAAGCCACGGTGGTGCAGCGGTAGCATTGTCGCCTCACAGTAAGAGGTTCTCCCATTTGATTCTCGGCTGGAGCACCTTCTGTGTGGAGTCTGCATGTCCTCCCCACAGTCGAGTGACATTTGAAAGACATGTGTAGAATGGGTGTGCCTTCGTTGAAGGTTGGGTGTCGAGTTGGCACCTTGGCACTGTAAAAATCTACTGCCAATCATTAGCAGTTCCGGAGTTCTGCTGTGGTGACCCCTAACTGAGAGAAGCTGAATGAAGAAGTTGGTCATGTCATCTCTAGCAGGGAACAGGGATAAAGTCCTGACAGCATCCTTGGTAACATTAGTTCAGTTAGTGGTTCTGGCATATGATGGAGCTGGCTTGCTCATTCTGGTAAAAATAAATAAATAAATTCTGCAAGTTAGATTAAGGTTATGTACTGCAAATGAGCTGATTCCTTTGGCTCAGGGTTTGATTCCCACAGCCTTCATTCACCTATTACCTCGAGCAGGTCAGTTAACCCACCTGTGTTTGGAGGCAGTTGAGATCTTGGGCTTGGCTCCTCAGTAATCATCTGAATCACAAGCATTTTCCCAACCTGTGAACCTAGGAGGGAATCAGCCACTTGGGTGACCCCTAACAAGAGCAGTAGGTGCTGAACCTATGGAACAGAAGCCTGTGAGCATGCATTGCCACTATGCATATGCACACAACCAAGTAAGCAAGTGGAGGCACACACCCTGTGGCAGGCAGCACACAGCACAGCTCGGAGACCCATCATAAGGGTGGGTACTCCACCTGGGGAGGGGTGGACCATTCCACAGAACCAGCAAGCTGACACACTCCCTAGCACTCTAGTCTCAGCATTACAGAATGAATAAACAAACTTTGGCTACCTGGGAAGCAAGTAAAGGCCATAGAACTGTTGTCTAGTCTAGAGATATCTAGCTCTCCCCTCATGGAACAAACTGGCCAACTGGATATAGATAGGGGAGCCAATGAGTATGTCCTGTGGGGAGGTAGAGAATACAGTTTGTTCTTATTATTGCTATTAAAAGCCAAAACAGTATAGATCAAAAATTATGTCTGACCACTTTACCAAGGGTACTTGGAGGAATTCTAATATGCTCAGATTTTCATAAAATGTCAAGATTTTTGCCTCATATTTTTGATCCATTCCTCATAAAATTTATGTTTTTTTCTGGCAAAATATTGATATTAAATAATGACATGCATTTGCATTTTAGACTTCATATCCATCAGAAAAATGCAAGCTGTCACAAATCCTATTTTTCTGTCAACTGTCAAAGAACAATATTTAAGAACTGTCCCTATTTTGGGCTTTGTCTCCCATTATTTTAAGATTTGTCCAGATTTCTTGTGTTAAGAGGTTGAGAGATATGGATATTACTTAAAAATTTGGAAAATAAGTTATTCTGCAAAATATTTTTGGAAGGTGAGATATTAACACATGGTAAATGCCTTTACTTTGTTTTCAGTATATTGCTGTGAAATCAACCTTGTCTGAAAGTTGTTTCAATATTTAACAAGTACTCAACCAGCCATAGACAAAATGTTGCTTATGTTTAGTAATGTTTACCTCTTTCCAAGTGCACAAAATGCTAACAACAATTTAAGATTTTCCATACGAACTACATAATTTTCAGTGTTGAAAGACTACATGCATCAGAAAAAACATAGGAAAATGTTTCTATTCAAGACATGTCACCTCTCTTTCTAGCTTTGTATAAGTTTTGTGAACTGAGGTATACAAAAAGCTCATCAGGTTTACCACAATAACCACAATATTCTAGTCAACAGGCTCAATGTATTTCTTAATAACACATATACTATTCACTCTACACAGACGCTTTTTAGTTTTACACCTTAATGCTACTAAGCTTCTGTTACTTTGCTGTATGCATGTGTGACTGAGATTATGGTAAGATTGATTTGAATGGGATGCGTACTTTGCAATGTTCTAAATAAAGAAACAAATCTTCAAGATTATCTTCAAAAATATGCAAGAGCTCATCACTTTTCACATGCTGAGCATGACTTGTTTCCATTGTTACATGTTTTGGCAAATGAGATAATGGCAACTGAAGCAGCTTCTTTTCCAGCTATGTGAAAGTGATTCTTGCATTTCATAGTTTTATATTCATAAGCGGGTGATTTATCACCCAAACATGAAACTTGCTTGTACAAGAAAATAAGCAACTTGCATGTGAAAATTTTTAGCTTACTTTTCAAACTCGGAAACTTGAATGTTTAAGTAGACATCATGTCAGACTTTCCCCAGTGCTTAGCTTAAATACAGCACAATGATTATTCATTATGAGTTTTCCTGTCTAGAGCACTGACTTGTCCTTTTTCTCCAACATATTCTCAGATTCATAACTATGTACACTACATATTCTTGTCACACTAATAATATCAATAAATAAATAATTTCCATGGTCTTGTTCTATTACATGCATTTGCTTCAGCTGCAATTTTTTTCATGCCACACACTTAAAATGTTTTCTCTTACCACAGTACTTACACAATTGACCTAGTATAGGGCATTTTCATTAATTTATGTCTATAGTCAACATCATGCAAAACTTTTACCAGATGCATGCTTTTCATAGATAATATTCTCTGAGTTCATGGCATACAATTGCTATTTCTTTCCTCACAATGTTCTACACATCTAAATATTCTGTTGACTGTTTAACTTTCATTTTATGTAATTTTGTTGGTTATATACACACCTATGCTTTTATTTTACATTAGCTATTTCTTATAACAATCATTCCCTAAATGATTATTTTTTTATCAAACACAACTCTGTCTCTTACTAATGAATCATGTAACTCAGCAAACTCATTGCATCGGTCTATCATTTAATTCAATAACAAATGCATCAGTAGTTTTCATGGGGCCATGCGCACTCATGAAGAACATGCAGTGATCTTTTTAATCAGCTTCCAATCATCTTGAAACTTCTGTTTTGTCACAGTTGTATTACCGTTTCATTTTCTTGAAATGTAATTGTTTCTTCTTCTGTTACATGTGAAAATGCAGCACATCGTAGCATCTCATGCATCTTAGCTATTCCCATCTCAGTCAAGCACAAATTAAAATTCTGGATCACAATTTTCAGATTTCTAGTTTGCAGACAAACTGGCTTAAAGACAGATATTTCCTGGAGAGTGCTGCATTATACTATAAGTGCATACTTAACTAAACACTGTACAATCAGTAAAAAATAGAAAGTGCAGTAAAAGTAAGGAAAGTACAAACAACAGCAATAAAGAAAAAAAGATATACTTGATATATGTCAAAGGAATAATAAAGAAATATACATATTAAATACATCTACAAGAACATTTAAACCATATGAGTTGGTAAGTAGCAGAAGTCCTCAGCTAATTGAAGAAATGGAGTTGCAATCTTACATGCAATTTTCAAAAGGGTAAAAAAAATCAAAGTGCCAAAAAAATCAAAGTGCCATTGTTCTAATAGTAAATTCACAAAGGCAAAAATGCAGATACTCGGTCACAAAGAGTTCAGAAAGCATGACATAGTAATAAAGCAGTCAACTGATCACACCACTAGGAATAAAACAAAGATAACAAGTGGTCAAGTAACAGAGGATCATTGTCATCTGAAGTCTTGCTGCCCCATAGACCTCAAAGACCCACATTAACAGGCAGTGCAACAAGGCAGGTCACAAAGAGATCATATGGCTGACAGTAATAAAGGAAAAATATATGATCTACTATCAGAATACCCAGTTAGAAGATAGAAAACTTTGCAAACCTCAAAACTAAAGAACTCCTTTCAGACACAGCATCTAAAGGAATGGGCTGAAACAGACCAAGGCAACAATACATCAGCCTCATTTAAACAAAGTAAGATGGCAGAGGGGATATCCAAGAAAGACCATGTCAATCACAGATGTACAAACTCAGACCCCAAAAAAATAACAAATATAGAGAAGCAGTGACATTAAACTGAAAATAAATAAAAAAGGAAAACCGACAGATGAGCATGAAAGCCAACCATCACTATCTTGACCATAGAAGCTTATGTTTATATTGATGTAATATTTTATTTGCAGTTTGATAACTGGGAAAGTCCATTGGGGCAAAATGAACCCATTTTCAATGGAGGCTCTTTGAGAAAAGCTCCATATACAATTATTTCAAAGCTAATATCAACAAAGTTAAGTACAGTACAAATTTCAAAACTACTAAAAAAAACAGTAATATAGAAGATAGAGAAATAACATTTGAGCAAGGTGTTGTAACAAAGCAGCGAATGAAATCAAAACAAGTGTTTTGTAGTACACAAGGATAATTTGGAGTGCAGGCACTTATGCAGTCAGTTTCATGAGGTGAGAGGTAGGAAGAATTAGCAAGAGAGTAGAGCAGTGAAAGGTGAACACGCTGAGTTATGAGAAAGGAAAAAAGGGAGAGGAAGTGAAAATGAAATGAAGGGAGTCACTAGGTTGAATTTTGAGAAAGGAGAGGATGGAGGAGCAGAAATGATATAGAGGGAGTCAGGTGGGGTGAAAACATAAGCATTCCCAGTGAGAAGAGAGATGGGAATGGGGCATGGTCTTGAAGGTGGAATGGTTTTGGGTGATTTGAATGTGGGGGGGGGGTGAATTCCATAAACAAGTGAGGGAGAAAGACAGGAGAAATTGGCCAGGTGCATGTAAGGGTTTGTACACTTCAAGGAGGTTCTGGTTACTAGACCTGTGTAGTCTTTCAGGATGATGCAAGGTGAGTATGGAGGAGAAGGAAGGGCAGTTAGAGAGTTTGAAAATGAGTTTGTGAGTGGTTAACAGTTAAATGTAAGAGAGATAGTGGGAGTTCCAGCCAGTTCAAGGAGTGGAGTGCATCACAGTGGTGGGAGGAGGATTTGGTCCCGGTAGCAAACTTGGAGATTTTATTATAGCAGGATAACAGTTTTGACTTTAGGGAGGATTGAAGGTTGGTAAGGAGAGGGGCACCATACAACAGAGAGGGGATGAGGTAGGAAATAGACAGTATATGTCTGGAAGAGGGAGTGAGATAACGGCTCTGATGATACAGTATTCCGAGCTTTTGGTGTGTTTTCTTAATACTAGTTTGCATATGAATGTCAAACTTTAAATGTTCAAAGTAATAAAAAAATAGTAAGAATGGAGCAAAAGCGGAAATGTAAAATACAATGATGTTTTATTCTTCGATACAAAAACGGATAAGAGCGCTTTCGCTTATAGCTTCATCAGATCCATAAATAAAAATCATTCACACACAGCATTTTATACACAGATTTAAAAAATAAATAACCAATGAAGATTCTACACCAATTAATGTCTTAAAGATACAATGTGTATCAGTGACATATACTAGTAGATTCATTCTCTAAATAATACATAGATGTATAAATATTCAGAGCATATATAAGATTTGCAGTAAAAGATGTAAGACCAGAATAAATACATGTGCTAAGTATATAGTTTTACACATGTAGTGTCCTTCTAATAATAATAACATAGTCTAAGGACCAGTGTACAAAATCGACATACCATAATGGATATGTTCATGATATAAAATGTATGAAAAATATATATATATATATATATATACACATGAAAAACATATATATAAAAATATATAAAAACATATATATATATATATATATATATAAATCAATAAATTATATAATAAAGTAAAATGTCAAGAATATATCAAAAAACATATATAAATATAGTATGTTCATAATTATGTACCTATATATATCTGATATTATTTAACATTACGACGTTTTCTCAATGAGGGTTTTATGGATGCCCTTTCATTAAGTCCTGCTCCTCTATCAGCCCTTAGCATAATAATCCACTTATTCTCCCTAGACTCAGTATGATTCCTGATGTTCCCGTCTCGTATACTTGGTGGGATGACCTCTAAAGCTCGAAATAGAAAAGTATGGCTTTCATCGTTTTTCATAGAATGCTTGGCTAGGACATTATGTGCCAGATGCTTCCTGATGTGATAAATATGTTCACGTATTCTATCCCTAAAGGGTCTGTTGGTTTTACCAACATAAAATGAAGAACATCTCTGGCATACAGCTAGATAGACAAGGTGAGATGTCATACAGTCAGCAATAGCTGAAATTTTAAATTCTCTGTACAGGTTAGGATGAAAAAAGCTATTACTCTGATCTATGTATATACAGAAATTACAATGCCCACAGGGTTTTTTATGGCCATCATCTGAGGGTACATATTTATCCTTAGGATAACAGAGCATCCTCTTTAAGTTATTTTTGTTGCGATATAAAAATGTGGATGTTCGCCTACTATTTTACTTATTTCTCCATCTACTTGTAAGATGGACCAGTTCTTATGAATAATATTGTGTAATTCTACTCTATCACTGGTATAGAAGAAGGGAATCTTCACAATGGGATTACCATAAGTATGCTCCTCTCTGTTTAGGTTCGGTGTCGGTCCATAGTATGGTGCAGCTGCTCCATCTCTACAACCTGCTGCTGCTATTAGATGTTCATCTATCTCACATCTGTTATATCCCCTATCCATCAATTTCTGTCTTAAACTATCCAATTCCTCCAAGAATCCATCATTGGAAGGGTTTAGCCTGGAAGCTCTCATCCACTGGCCCTTAATAATATTTCTAAATATATGGGAAGGGTGCATGCTAGATCTCATTAATAAACTATTCCGATAACATGACTTACGGTACACACCAGTATTAAATACTCCATTAGGTAGCCTTTCTATAAACAAGTCAAGATAGTCTATTCTCGAGGAAGAACTTTTCATGGTAAATTTAAGGTAGTCTGTTAGCTTATTCATTTTTCTAAAGAGAGTGTCTAATCCATCATCTCTCCCTTTCCATAAAATGAAAAGGTCATCAACAAAATGTCGATAAAAGACTACATGTGCCTTAAATTCCTCAAGCATAAATAAAGTAGTCTCTTCCCACTGCGCCAAAAACATATAGGCATAGGTGTTGGCACATGGGGTCCCCATGGCAACACCATCCTGTTGCCTATAGATAGTATCATGAAAGATAAATAAATTATTTTCTAAAACTAGTTCTAAGAAATGTGTTAATAGATCTATCTGTATTGGGGTAAAGTCACTATTCACATGCAGATAATCTGCGATATATTGAATGCCTATGTGATTAGGAATGATGGTAAAGAGTGACTGTATGTCCAAGGTTACTAGAATAAATTGGTCCATATTCGTAGCGTCTTTAAGACAGTCATAAAGGTCTAGAAGAAAAGATTTAGTATCCTTCAGAACATGTTTGCTCTTAACTAATATAGGGTGTAGATGTTTCTCAACATAGACCGAGACATCTATCAATCTGGTCTGATAACGAAGGAGGCATTTGATTACCTCGTAGTTAAGAATCCGCTTATACCACAGATTCATGGCCTCCCCAAAATCCACAAAAACATGGACGAACCACCGATGAGACCCATTGTTGCTGGGGGCGGATGGGTGACCGAACATCTTTCGGTCTATGTTGAGAAACATCTACACCCTATATTAGTTAAGATCAAACATGTTCTGAAGGATACTAAAACTTTTCTTCTAGACCTTTATGACTGTCTTAAAGACGCTACGAATATGGACCAATTTATTCTGGTAACCTTGGACATACAGTCACTCTTTACCATCATTCCTAATCACATAGGCATTCAATATATTGCAGATTATCTGCATGTGAATAGTGACTTTACCCCAATACAGATAGATCTACTAACACATTTCTTAGAACTAGTTTTAGAAAAAAAATTATTTATCTTTCATGATACTATCTATAGGCAACAAGATGGTGTTGCCATGGGGACCCCATGTGCCAACACCTATGCCAACATGTTTTTGGCGCAGTGGGAAGAGACTACTTTATTTATGCTTGAGGAATTTAAGGCACATGTAGTCTTTTATCGACGTTTTGTCTATGACCTTTTCATTTTATGGAAAAGGAGAGATGATGGATTAGACACTCTCTTTAGAAAATTGAATAAGCTAACAGACTACCTTAAATTTACCATGAAAAGTTCTTCCTCAAGAATAGACTATCTTGACTTGTTTATAGAAAGGCTACCTAATGGATTATTTAATACTGGTGTGTACCGTAAGTCATGTTATCGGAATAGTTTATTAATGAGATCTAGCATGCACCCTTCCCATATATTTAGAAATATTATTAAGGGCCAAGGGATGAGAGCTTCCAGGCTAAACCCTTCCAATGATGGATTCTTGGAGGAATTGGATAGTTTAAGACAGAAATTGATGGATAGGGGATATAACAGATGTGAGATAGATGAACATCTAATAGCAGCAGCAGGTTGTAGAGATGGAGCAGCTGCACCATACTATGGACCGAGACCGAACCTAAACAGAGAGGAGCATACTTATGGTAATCCCATTGTGAAGATTCCCTTCTTCTATACCAGTGATAAAATAGAATTACACAATATTATTCATAAGAACTGGTCCATCTTACAAGTAGATGGAGAAATAAGTAAAATAGTAGGCGAACATCCACATTTTTTATATCGCAACAAAAAGAATTTAAAGAGGATGCTCTGTTATCCTAAGGATAAATATGTACCCTCAGATGATGGCCATACAAAACCCTGTGGGCATTGTAATTTCTGTATATACATAGATCAGAGTAATAGCTTTTTTAATCCTAACCTGCACAGAGAATTTAAAATGTCAGCTATTGCTGACTGTATGACATCTCACCTTGTCTATCTAGCTGTATGCCAGAGATGTTCTTCATTTTATGTTGGTAAAACCAACAGACCCTTTAGGGATAGAATACGTGAACATATTTATCACATCAGGAAGCATCTGGCACATAATGCCCTAGCCAAGCATTCTATGCAAAATGATGAAAGCCATACTTTTCTATTTCGAGCTTTAGAGGTCATCCCACCAAGTATACGAGAAGGGGACATCATGAATCATACTGAGTCTAGGGAGAATAAGTGGATTATTATGCTAAGGGCTGATAGAGGAGCAGGACTTAATGAAAGGGCATCCATAAAACCCTCATTGAGAAAACGTTGTAATGTTAAATAATATCAGATATATATATAGGTACATAATTATGAACATACTATATTTATATATGTTTTTTGATATATTCTTGACATTTTACTTTATTATATAATTTATTGATTTGTATATATATATATATATATATATATATTTTTTTTTTTTATATATTTTTATATATATGTTTTTCATGTGTATATATATATATATATTTTTCATACATTTTATAGCATGAACATATCCATTATGGTATGTCGATTTTGTATACTGGTCCTTAGACTATGTTATTATTATTAGAAGGACACTACATGTGTAAAACTATATACTTAGCACATGTATTTATTCTGGTCTTACATCTTTTATTGCGAATCTTATATATGCTCTGAATATTTATACATCTATGTATTATTTAGAGAATGAATCTACTAGTATATGTCACTGATACACATTGTATCTTTAAGACATTAATTGGTGTAGAATCTTCATTGGTTATTTATTTTTTAAATCTGTGTATAAAATGCTGTGTGTGAATGATTTTTATTTATGGATCTGATGAAGCTATAAGCGAGAGCGCGCTTATCCGTTTTTGTATCGAAGAATAAAACATCATTGTATTTTACATTTCTGCTTTTGCTCCGTTCTTACTATTTTTTATTACTTTGGACTTTGTTGAAATATAGTTACGGAGCATTTACCTGGTTTGATAGCAGTGAACCTTCTGTTTTTGATCATTTTAAAACTTTAAATGTTCATCAATGTTAACACCTAGAAGTTTTGTATGGGAGACTATTTCAGTGGGAATCTTATTCTGACTATGGAGAAGGAATTTTTATAGGTAGATGTGTTTTTAGATGGGGTAAAGATCATGATTTTGGTTTTGGATGCATTGAGAGCAAGGTGATTTTTCAGCATCCAAGACTCAGTACAAGAGAAGGCATCTTGTGTTAGTTGCATGAGTTTGGGGAGAGATTGAGCATAGCAAATTATGGTGGAATTATCCGTGTATTGGACAAGTTCGGTATTAGGAATGCACTGATGAAAATTATTAATAAAGATGTTAAAAAGTAAGGGACCCAGTATTGAGCCTTGTGTAACTACTGTTGGAGTGTAAAGGAAGGAAGAGGTACTATTGTTCTACTCAACGGCTTGCTATTTATTAGAAATGTAAGTGGAAAAGCAGTTAATAGAGGAGGGGGAGAGATTGAGAAGAGAGAATTTGGACAAGAGAAGGTTGTGGGAAACAGTATCAAAGGCCTTTGATAAGTCTAGGAGAATGCTAGATACAATATTGCCAGAGTCTCGGGCATGGTTGATGATGTCAATTGAAATGTAATGTAGTTTTAATCAATGATGCTACCACATCTCAAAACACTTGTCCCAACTGTCCCATAGTTCACAGAATGTTCCTGATTTTGTCTTATATTTTGGCCTGTTGTATGTAAAGTCTCTCTCCCCTAGCTTTAAATATTATTTAGCTACTGACTAATGTTTCACACTCCTTACTCAGTTTTATTTATTTCTATCATTTATACTGTAGCCCTCCTTACCCACATCTTATAAGTCCTATCTAATGTCTGCTTTTCACATATACTGTACACGAACTGTACGTATACTAAAAGTTTTATACTTGGAATTTAACACCATTTATAATGGCATTACAGAAGAAATATCCATTTTGTTTCTGTATAATATCAGTACAGAACCATCACCTGTATGTATCCAGATATTTAAGAACTATGTAATGCATTTTTGTAGAAAAATTGATCTGATGGAGCTCTTCTGTCCATGCTTCCTCTGAAAATTGGCTTTGCCCAGATGGTCTTTTCTGGTCAAAAAGGATAAACAAATGTGTGAATTTCTGGAAATAACTGAGAATTACAGTCACTACACAATGACAGGCATTTGAGTTTCAGGCTTCACATCCTTCAGAAAATGCATGCTAATGTGAAAAACTGTTATGCTAGCAACTTTCTAAGTATATAAGGACAATATTTATATCTGTTTCTATTTTTGAGACCTTTCTGTCCCATTATTTTTTTACTTTGTCTCTGATTCTTACACTAATAGTTTGAGAGCTATGACTCAAACAAACATAATGTAACATTGAGCTATGAAGACAACATAAAATAAAAAGAGGTGAACAAATTTCACCCCTACCCCCCTCCATGAGATCAGATGACATTGCAGGCTGCATTCTTAATGTTCTTAAATAAGATCTAGCTATTCCACTAAGCACCCTATTTAACCACAGCCTGAGTACTGGCTTTGTCCCCAATAAATGATAAACAGTGACAGTTATCCTCCTCCCCAAGGGCAGCTCAGCAACAGACCCGGGTAACTATAGACCCATACATTTAACCAGCCTCATCTGTAAGGCAGTGAAACAAATTATCATGGGTCTCATAAATAAGTATATAGGTAACCTCCAAACCATAGATCCTCCCTGTTCAGCTTTAGGGTAGGTCATGCCTGTTAAACCTCGTGGACTTCTTCAAAGATGTGAACAGAGCCATAGATGAAGGCAAAACAGTGCACATGGTTTATCTTGACTTGGCCAAGGAGTTTGACACAATCCCACATTCGGGCATCATTGGCAAACTAACCCAGTTGAATACCAACTCATACATTGTCAGGTGGGTTGCAAACTGCCTCACAGATTGACAATATTTAGTTAAAGTGGGAGACTTCATCTCTACCAACAGACCTGTCACCAGTGGGGTCCCAAAATTGGACAGTCCTGGGCTCCCTTTTATTTGGCATATACATCTCTGAGGTCCAGGCCAAAATAAAGGGTCCTTGGCTAACCAAGTTTGCAGACAACTGCAAATTAGGTGATATAATTGAATCCTCAAGCGATGTCAATGTTCTTCAAAAGGGGCTTACACAGACCAATGATTGGTACCAAAGCCGTGGTCTTAAACTAAATGCTAAATAATGCATCATCATTCCCTTTGGTAAAAACAATATCCCTGATGATTATAAAATAAACAATAATATTCTAAGTTCCATTTCTGTAGTGACAGACCTGGGAACACAAGTTGACTGTGACCTCAACATTTACAACCATGTGTCTACTGTGGTGAGGAAGGCATTCTACGTTGCTCACCTGATTAGTAAAAGCATCCCCTCAACAGCAAAAGAGGTTATAACTCTCCTGTACTCATCCCTCGTCAGGTCTATTATTGAATATAATACTCCCTTTGGTATGTACCATACTAGACACCTGCAGCAGCTTGAGAGACCTCAGAGATTTCTAACTAAGAAAGTTCAGAGTCTCCAGCACATGTCTTATGTGGACAGACTGGAGTTGCTGTCACTGTACTCAGTAGCGTATAGACTACTTAGAGGTGACTTGGGTCTGGCTTACAGGGCTATCTCTGACCCAAATCTAATGAAAATGCTACACATCCATATGTCAAATGGGACTAGAGTCACCCATTCCAGGGACCTCAATCTAGCCTGCAACTTAAATAGTACCTACTGGAGAGAAAGATATAACTCTCAGAAATTGCCACTCCTCTGGAATATGCTTCCAATCCATGCCAAGCAGAGCACCTCGATGACCTTGTTTAAGTGCAACCTGGTTGACTGGATGGGAAACCATACATTTCTGCCAGGGACTGCCCCTGCTTCTCTCCTGAACATGGTTAAGCCTTGCTAGAAAAAGCTTGGGCATAGATGATATCTCTCATCTAGTATTATATTGGGATTTTATGGCTAGGCTTGTAAAGACCCTCAGGTCAATAGCTTAGTAACATCCTATAAACTTGTGTTACTGTGTTGCCAGCTTGAAGACTTTACTATTCTAGCTGCAACACAGTCATACCACATGACCAAGTTACAGACTGGTACTTTAGTACAGAAATGCACTGACAGTTTAAAGAAACTGCACTGTATATTGCAGTAGCAAGATCTCAATGATGAGTGGGATAGCATGTGAGGAGAGATGCTGTCATCCCTGGAACATTTAACGGGAGCAGAAGGCAGTAAGAAATTATGAAGCCAAATATGGATGGATGTTTCATGACAAAAATCCAACAAGGAATGGATTGTCATTTTATCATTAGTTCTTATCTCGAGTACTGTGTTAATAAAGTCGATTCTTGAACAATTCATTGTATCTGTTAAACATGCTAAATCTGAGATCAATCACACTTAGGATAAGAAAGCATTTCCTTAATTTGAGGCTGAGTGACCTAAGAGTTAATATGTTTACAGTCATGTGGATGCATGGCACTGTAGGATTCCCCCAGAAAAAAAAATGTGTGTGTGTGTGTGTGTGTGTGTGTGTGTGTGTGTGTGTGTGTGTGTGTGTGTGTGTGTGCGTGTGTGTGTGTTTGTGTGTGTGTGTGTGTGTGTGTGTGTGTGTGTGTGTGTGTGTGTGTGTGTGTGTGTGTGTGTGTGTGTGTGTGTGTGTGCTTGCTTTTAACAAAACAGAATTGTGATGCAGTTCATATATTCAGAGGTATGTACTAGACTAATGTCCCCTAAGGCTCTACTAAGGCTAACTGTGCAACCCAAATGTGTCCCATAAATTTGATTTATATAAGGGATGATTTACTGACTATCCATCAGAGACACAGGAACCCAACCAGAAGTGCATTTCTGATTACCTCTCCTTTGGACCAAGTTGTGTTTAAATAAGGATAGGGAGGAACTCTGCTTCACATGGATGGAGAGCCTGTTCCAGAGAATGGAAATGTATCTGTCTCTCCAATGTGTCCTATTTATGCCACAAGCTGTTTGTTTTGCGGATATGCAAAAGATTATCAAAGCATGGTCCAGGGATGCTTTATATGCCAGGTAAAGATCCCCTCTCAGAAGCCTAAATGATGCCAAGTGAAGAGACAGGGCTTTGAGGCGATTAATGTAGGACATTGTGTTTGCTCCCTGTCTTTTTTTGTAAGGAACCTTTGTGGGCATTCCAATTGCTGCATGTGTCTGGTCAGCTACATACCAAAGGAGGCATTATACTCTATCATGAGACTGATGAGGGCCCAGTACAGTGGTATGATGATGTCTGTGGACTTAGATGCCATGCCCTTGTTTATAAATTGAGCAACACACTACCTTGGACACATGTTGTTTGAAGGCTAGGTTACCTAATCTACATGAGTTTTCAGATCCCTGACTAGTGAAACAAATTTTAGTGGTGTTTTTTATTGATAACATAGTTACACTGGGTAGACAACTTCCCAAAAGGTGCTAGAATGCATTCCTTGGTATTGAGATTTAAGTCATGGCTTTGGCACAAGTATTTATCTGTGTTAGACCTTCCTGGAGGATGTTCTTATCTTGGGAGGATTCAATGACTGCCCCCAGTTTGCAATCATCTGCAAATTTGGTTAACCAGAGGTCTTTGACATTGGCATTGACACCCAAGAAGTAGATGCCAAACAGGAGTGGGTCTAGTACAGAGCCCCGGGAGACTCCACTGTTGATTGGCTGCTTTGTGGAGGTGGCCTTGCCAATTCAAACCTTCTGGGTCTTATCAGTGAACCAGCTAGCTATCCAGCATGTTATAAAGAGATTAATTCCTAGTTCCACAGGTATTTTGACAATGCCCAAGTGGGACATTGTCTCAAGTGCTTTAACCAAATCTAGGTGGGTAGTATGCACCTTTTTCTCTCATCCATTGCCTTAGTGACCTTTTCAAAGAAGTCCACCAGATTTAATTAGCATGACCTTCTTTTGACAAAGCCAAAATGGGATGGATCCAGTGTCTGGAGTTTCCTATGTCCTTGTTGATTATTTTCATGATATTTGTCCATGGCTTTGCTAATAAGATTAGCCAGACTAATGGGTATGTAGTTTCTAGGATCTGTTGAAGGTCTTCCTTTATGAAGGTGAATACATGTCACAGTCCTCCGTTCATGTGATACAAAACCTGTATTAAGACAATAGTTAAATAATGACTCCAGGGGTCCTGATAAGTAATACTTTAGACTGTTCAGTTGGCATCCTGCGATGTTATCAGGACTCATGAATCCCTGCTCTTGGCGTTAAAGACTACAGCCAGTACATGCTCCTTAATTATAGTTGGAGGGGTTATGTTTGAGTGTATTTTTTGGGGGGGGTGGTTAGGGTGCGAGGGTAAAAAAGTTAGAAATGAATTTGTCCACTAATATGTTTGCTATATTGCCAGGCTCCGTGAATGTGGCACAATTAACCATCAGTTCAGCACATTGCTGTGTGCTGCCCTTGAGGATTCTGATATAGCTGAAGAAGGCCTTATGGTTATCTTTCACCTGGTGGGGATATCTTAACCTAAAAGTTTGCCTTGCCTGACCTAATTAGCCCTCTTAATTGCCTACTTAGTTTGATGAGAGAGTTTTTACCTTTATGGAAATTATTCTTCATGAATTTTGCAATAATATTTTTTCCTTTTGTTGTATATCCTGTTTAATTCAGGATGCCACCAAGGTGGTTTGTTTCTGGGACTAGTCCTAGGCTTACTTCTGGTAAGTACAGCAGCCTTTATGTAGCCACTGACATGGTTGTACAGAGTTTTTGAGAGCTATTCAGCATAGGCTTCTCTGTTCTTGGGGTTTTGAGGGACATTGAATTTTGACAAACCATCACTTAATAAAAGGTAATTTGCTTTAGAATTGCTCCAAAAGGTTACTGGTTTTAATGGGATTACAGAGTTGATTTTGATTTTGAAGGATCTTACCAAGGAGGAAAAGACATTAGGGGGTGCAGCGTTTTCTCATGTTTGCGAACATGGAGTCCAGTATGCATACCTCTCTTAGATCAAGAAATCTGGAAAAAGCTATAATAAATGTGGAGACAAAGGCCCAAAAATAGGGACACCTTTTTAAATATTGTTCTTACAAACTTAGAAAGTTGATAGAATAACAGGTCTTACATGAACATTAATTTTCTGAAAGGTATGAAGTCTGAAACTTAAATGTCTGTCATTGTTTTCTGACTTCAACTGTCAATGATTTGCCAGTGATTTGCAAGAAACCCACAATTTTATGAGAAAAATACCAAAAATATGAGGCAAAAATCTGGACATTCTGTGAAAATCTGTACAGTTGAGAGGTATGCCAGTATGTTGGAGCCTCTAGTGGGCATATTCACTATTCAGTTGGGGGGTTTGTATTTATGAAGTCCAGGAATCTCTGTGACTATAAATTTGGAGCCATGTAGGATTCCCAGTCTATAGAGGGGCAATTAAAGTTTCCCATGAGTAGAGTGTTAGGTTGGATGTAAGTGTCTGCATTGTGACCTTCTTGGGACATGGAGGGTGACCTATAGCTGGCTAGGATATGGTACAGGATTTTGTCTATAGTGATGTGGATATGGAAGAACTCTAGCACATCATCCTGTTGACCACCTTAGAGGTATGCTTGCTATTGATGTATATTGAGACACCTTCATCTTTAGCACATATTGTACGGCTACTGATCTAAATGAGTAGAAGGCATTGAAACCTTGCACTGCTGGGGTACTCTCTACTGCTTTAAACTGTGTCTTGGTAACTGCACAGAAGTCTATATTCTCAAGTGTAAGGAGGGCTTAGAAGGAGTGCACATTTTTGTTTAGGCTTCTGGCATTCACCATAACACCTTGAGGTTCGGTTGAATTGATTTTTTGCTATACAGGTAGGTTTGTCAATTTGACATTTCCTAAAAAAGGCACTATGGGGGTGGATAAAGTTTTAGCCAGTATTCGAAAGCCTAGAGGGGGAAAGGTGCAGACCATCCTTGGCAAAGCCATGTGGTCTGTTAACCATGTCCTCCCACGTTGACAAATAAAATACTGGATCTTCTTATAATGGCATCAGATAGACAGTCAGTTGTTGAAATCAATCATTTTTTGCTCATATTGTGACAGCATCCTCAGTGATGCTAAAATGCTGCTCAATGATAGGTTCAAACCACCCAGAGATACATAGTCTGAAAGCTCCATAATGTCTTTCTTCATATAGTCCAGTGAATTACATCTTAGGTCATTTACACCTACATGGACTATGATAGAATCATAACTGGTACCTGTGGTGTAATGTGTGCATGACTTGGCAAATCCTGGCTCCAGATAAGCTACTAACTGTATCTTCTCCTTGTTCAGCCTGGTTAGAGGGTCATCGGTATATCTTACAATGGAGTCCCCTATGATGAGTCCTGGGAAGTGTCTTTGCTTGCCTTAGGGGATTATTGTTTTGGACTCCACTGATAGCATGTGTGGTGTTAGGTGTTGGTTTTTTTGAGTGCTTTTGGGCTTGCTGAAGTATAGCTTTGACAATGGGCTGTCTAGGCAATCTTTATTGTTAAGGAAGATTGCTTTTAAGTACCTCAGCATGCATTAGACTATGTGTATGTTGCATACTATGTGTGGTAGGTGTTGTGTGAGTGGTTTTGACAACCTGATCTATGTTTGCATGCAAGAGTTTAGCCTCCAATGTCATTGTGTAAGTACAGCTCTTGCATACTGTGTCTGCTTCTTTAACGATTAAGTGGTTGTCAGTAAATGAGACAATGACTGCATTGTCTTAAGGTGCCCATATCCACCAAGATGACTATAGATAAGTTAGGAAATTGCATATCCACACTGTCTAGTCCTTTGATTGATGAGCTGCAAGGGGGTGGTGATTTGACGGTTAGAAGGCTATTAAGGGTGCCTTGTTTGTGCAGACTAATAAAGTTTTTTTATTGGGACAGATTATGCTAAACAATACTAAATTTTACTGACATTAATGTTACACAATACTGAATTCTACTAAGTCTGTAGGTATTGCCACTCGATGCCCAACTGCTCTAACGTTGTCAGCACACAAGTTATTAGCCCTATATTGCTGCTTTACAGGGTATTGTTTTATGGACTACAAGGAAAATTTGCTTTCTGTTTGCTACTGTACAGGGCACTGCTAACCCACACAAGCATGCACAATTTATAGCAGTACAGAAAAAAAACTAAAAAATTAAGTAATGAGCCTTCTAGCTAATAGAATGACTTCACTACAAGTCTTTTTGTGTATTTCCTAACTCATATAAACCAGGTAAACACCTCCTGCCACAAGATAAATAAAACCAGTCTGCCACATGTAAAAACACAATAGATGAGACTGAAGTACAACCACAAACTAATTAAACAGCTAGTTGGAAAAAAAAACAATCTTATAGAAGTTACAGTGAGAGGAAGAGAAATTTTTTACAAAAAATACAGTTGCATATGTCTGGTCAGGTACATGCCAAAGGGGGTGTTATACTCAATGATGGGTTTGATAAGGGCCAAATAAAGTGACACTATGACTTCTTTGGACCTGAATGCCATGCTCTTACTTATAAGGTGGGCGACATACAATTATTTTCTTACTACCTTGGTCAAATGTTGGTCAAAGGCCAGATTACTGTTTATGTATGTGCCCAGATCCCTGACTACCAGCTCAACTGTTAGGAGTGCCTTATTGATGGAGTAATTAACCTGGGTAGCCATTTTCCCAAAATGAACTATAATGGGTTTGTTTGCATTGAGTTTTAGTTTTGTATATACTTTATTAAGGTTAAGATTCCAACAGTGTGTTTTTTTAGAGTTTATTTTGGGCTTACTTCTAGTAGGTGCAGTAGCCTCTATGCAGGTATTTACATGGTTGCACAAGGTCGCTCTGAACAATGCTGCATATATTGATTTGAACTCAGGGTTAGGAGGGGAATTGAATTTTGCAAGCTATCTATTAATAGGATGAAATTTGCTTAGTAATAGTTCCTAACTGTTGCAGGCTTTGCTGGAATTACCAAGATGATTTTTATTTTGAAGGAGACAGGTTTGTAGTCTGACCATATGAGTGAGGACATGACACTGGAGAGTGATCAGTACTCTCCTATATTGGTGAGTATCAGGTCCAGTATGTTTGAACACTGCACGAACCAAAACGAAAAGATAAAACTAAAGACCACAGACGAAGAATCCACTTAAAACACCAGTTTATTGCACCTCTAGCGCTTCGGCAACCACCTTCAAGGAGTATAAAACATCACATAACTTACACAGTTTATATACCCTAATACAGTTAACAATTAAACAAGCAGCCTAAACCAATTAATCAATAAACATTAAAAAATACTTAATACTACTTTCTCATCAGATAAGAAGCCTCCAGTTACATTTCACATTCAGACCCTGAGGAAATAAAGTGTCATATTTCAAAATGAAAATACTTTCTTTATATAACAGAGACAAAATAAACTAATCTTTTCTCTTGATTTCTAACATCTAACTTGTACCCCTTACTTCCATAATTATAAGTACCAACTTTATGTTGTTCATTAATAACCTTATCTGTAGCTGTTTGAATACTAGCTTCACTATAGCCCCTCAATCTAAACATCTCACTAGTCACACTAATTTCTTTAAAGAAGTCCGTGTCAGTATTACATAGCTTTCCAGGTCTCATACATTCCCCATAGGGCAAGGAGACCAAAGTATTAACTGGATGACAGCTAGTCCCCATCAAATACTGATTGCTATCAGTGAATTTTCTATGCACAGATGTATGTAAAGTATTGCTGTCCTCCAAAATCAGATGCATGTCTAAAAAAGTATGTTTGAACCTCTGGTCAGTGTGCACACTATCTGTTCAAGAGTATCTGTGTCAATAAAGTCCAGGAATCATTGTGCCTGCCGGTTTGAGACAGTGTATGATTCCCAGTCTATAGAGGGGTAGTTAAAGTCTCCCATGAATATGGTATTTGCTTTAAAGGTGACTGTCAGCGGTAGGTCTAGGTATGAGCTACCGGTATTGAAAAACCTTGTGGGACAGGTAAAGATCATCCTTTGTAGAGCAAGATGGGTTGGTAACTATGTCTTTTCATGTTGAGAAATATTGAATCCCTGTGGAAAGACACCAGAAACCAAGCCAGTTATTGGATTCAATCATCTTTTGTTCATACTGCGGCATCATTCTTGGCGAAGGTAGAATGTTGTTCAATGCTAGCTACCTGAGACACATATTCAAAGAGATCAATAGTGTCTCTCTTCATATCATCCATGGACATACATCTCGGGTCATTAAATTCCACATGGACTATGGCAGAATCATATTACTACCTGTGGTGTAATGACATGAGTGCATGTGTACGATGGCAGATCTTGGTTCCTGATAAGCAACTAGCTATTATCTTCTCCTTATTTAGTCTGGTGAGTGGAGTATTTGTGTGTTATACAATGGAGTCCCCTATTGCCTTATGGGATTTACTCTTGGTCCTCCATTGGGTATAGGTATATGTGTGGTGTTTGTTATTGCTTTTGGTGAGTGTTTTAGAGATTGCTGAGGATAGGTATCGCCGTTTATAAGGTTAGGAGATCTTTGAGGTGTGGGAAGATTGCTTTTTAGTGCCTCAGCATAAGTTGGGTAGATGCGTGTGGTGGGTGTGGTGGATGTAGTGTGTGTGTTCTTGATAACCTTGTTGTATGCAAGATTTCTGCCTCTGGTGAAATTGTGTATGTGCACCTCTAGCATGCTGTGTTTGTCTCTTTAAGGATTAAATGGATGTCTGTGAACATGGCACAATTATTACATTCTCTCAACATGCCTTTTATCTACCAAGCTGGCTACTGAGACATTTGGAAACTGCATATGTGTTGTCAGGACCTGTATTTGGGTGGGCTACTGTAGGTTATGGACTGGGCTATACAGAAGTCTCCTTGGGTGTCTCTGGAGTTTAGCACTAGACCAGGTTAGACTGTGCTAAAATTTGATCCCTGCAAGATGGCTCTGTTTTAGCCACACTGAGTTAGAGGTTTCAGTTCTAAGGGTAGTTTTATGTAATAAAATGTACTGAACTACAACACTGGTTTGCTGGGAGGTCACTTAGTTTATGGTTTCAATCTTTTTTAATTTCTCCAAGTCGTTTGGGTTTCTAATACCATGACAGGAATGGACCCCATTCCTAAGTCAAAGTACTATTAAAGTTCATGGAATTAATATTGTTTCACTCTGTGATGTCAGCCAGTTGTGCTTTTTGCAGCACCCACAATGTGCTCAGTAATGACTACTTCTGCAATTCGTACAAGGTTACATGGATTGATAACATATCTCAATACAATTGTAGATTCTTTTTAATAAGACCCATTGCTCCTACTACTATTGGAGCTGTTTTGGTATCTTTCTTCCACACTGCTCTCATTTCTGCCTGCAGATCCTGATACTTTATGACTTTACGTCTCACTGTACACAAGACACTGTAGTCACTGGATGTGGCAATTTCAATGATCAATGCTACTCTTGTCTTCTTTTCTTGGACCACTATATCCACTTTTCTAGCATCTATCTTTTGAACTGTTGGTATTGGATGATCCCATGTGATGTAGACTTCTTCATTTTCTATGATGCTTTGTGGCTCATGTTTCCAGGGTTTTTCAGCCACTTCAATACCATAATGTTTGCACAGTCCCCAGTGCAGCAGTCACGACACATTATTATGCCTTTCAGTATACAGTCCTTCTGCCATTAGTATGTCACAACCAGCAACGAGGTCTGCAACTGTTTCCAATTTGGTTTTACAAAACCTATATTTGTCTGTTTCTCCCACATGTTCAATGGACTTTGTAAACCAATGTGTACATAACCCACTATCTTGGGCTGCCGATATTAACCTTTCATCTCTTGGTTTGAATTCGCCTCTCCTTAACAATTCCTGCATTTGTTCCTGATCATCATGAAGTTCTTCCAGACGTTTTCTATACTTGCAACTATATTTATGCTTTTTCCACATTTCTTGCCTTCTCATTTGGTCCTTCACCTTATATTATTTCTTTTGTTTTTTGGCACATTCAATTGCTGTCTAATTTTTATCTACTTCTGGTTTGATTTCCATTCCTGCATGACGCCAATATGCTTCTGAATTAAGCAGAGAAGTCATCTTAGATTTATTCTCCTCATGTTTCAAAACTTTCACTATGTTTGGGTCTTGTGAGGTCAGCAGATATGTGTGGAGTCCCATGATTGCAGATCTATACATATAATCAATTTTAAGGAGGCCTATCCCTCCTTCAGAACGTGGAATATATAATCTTGGTATGCACTGATTTTTATAAATCATTTGGTTAGCATGAAGCATCCTCACTCCAAAACTGTAAGTTAGGACACGAAGAGCAAATTGGTTTATAGCTTGAATTATGCCTTACTAAGTTTTATTCACATTTGTTGGTGTTTTATTGTTGATCCTTCATAAGTTCCCAAGTATTTATACACTACCTCTTGCTCAAGTTCTTTTATATCACAGTCTTATCCCAAACTGATGCTTTCCTGACATTGCAGTTTTCCTGCTTTAAAGGTTGCTTTTGCACATTTATCAAGACCAAATGACACCCTTATCATCTGAAAAAGTTTTGACAACTTGCAGTTGTGCTTTCAGTTCCTCATCTGATGAGCTATACAGTTTTAAATCATTGACAAAGGGAAGACTAGAAGTCTTTACACTTTGTTGTTTTCTAGGAGCCAAATTATAGCCATGGCCTAAGCTGTTAAGTAGACAGCTTAATGGGTTAAGGGTGAGGCAGAATTGCAGTGGTGACAGAGAGTCACCCTGGAATAGCTCTCTTTGAATTTTTATCCCTGGGATAATAATTTGTCCTTTATCATGGCTTAATTGCAAAGTGGTCTGCCACTGTTTCCTGGTCACTGTAATGTAGTCGATCAGGGTAGGGTGTATCTTATACATTTTTAAGCACTCTTTTATCCATGAATGTGGGATACTTCAAATGCTTTTTTGTAGTCAATCCATGCCATACTTAAATTCTTCCCCTTTTTACAGTTCTCCACTATGACTTTAACAACAAATGATCCTTTGTTCCATATGACTTTCTTTTATTGCCTTTTTGTTCTACTGCCATAATTGAGTTTTCTTCTAAATGACTATAAACTCTGTCAGCATCAATTCCCATGTATAGTTTATACGTCGTTGGAACCCAAGTTATTGGTCTATAATTTTTAGGGTAGCTTGCAGGTTCACTCTTAAGTAGGAGCATTGTTTTTCCTGTTGTTAACCAGGTTCATAGGTTCATAGGTTGATACTAGGCTATCTGCCCTAGGGCATTTATAAGCCTAGCCAGAGTGTGTTTGGCTTTCGCCACCCTTTTAGATTAGTTGACTGTGCCTCTGTATAGTAGGTCACAGAAGATAGCCCTTTTGAGATTAGTTTACTGTGCCTCTGTCTAGTAGGGACACAGAAGAGATCCCAGGGGTAAACCTACGATCTCCCATCCACTCGTCAAGATTTCTCTTGAAGAGGGTCATTGAGGGACTCTGCCTAACATGGATTGGGATTTTGTTCCAGAGTGAGGGGAGCCTCTGGGATATGAATCTGTCCCTCCAGCATGTCTTATTTATTTCTGTGCTGAGGTTTAAGTCCCTGGAGTGTGTAGCTCTAAGGGATTTGGATTTCCTGAGGTGGAGCATGTCCATTAATTCTGGGTTGGACGTGGCTTTATACGTCAGGCACAGATCGCCTCTGAATAGGTGGTAAGCAACTGAGTAGAGCTGGAGTTTCTTTAGCCTAACTGCGTAGGGCATCTGTTTGATTCCCTTGATCCTCTTGGTGAGGTACTTTTGGGGTCTTTCCAGTTGCTGCAGGTGTCGGGTAAGGTACATCCCAAATGGGGCACTGCATTCAATTATGGGCCTGATGAGTGATGAGTAGAGGGGCTCAATGACCTCTCTTGATCTAGATGTGAACCCTTTCGTGATAAGGTGGGCTATATAGAAGGTCTTTCTAACCATTTTGGCAACATGATTGTCAAAGGAGAGATTGCTGTCTACTTGGGTCCCCAAATCCCTAATTACCTCTTCTGTACTTAATGGATTACCACCTATGTGGTAATTTGTGGGCACTTTGTTTTTCCCAAAGGGTATGACTATGCACTTTTTGGCATTTAGCTTTAGGCCATGGCTCTGGCACCAATTATCCATCTCTGTGAGACTCTTTTGAAGGATGCTTGTGTCAGTCGGTGAGTCGATTATGGCACCCAGTTTGCAGTCATCTGAGAACTTGATCAGCCATAGTCCTCCCATGTTAGCCTGTACCTCAGAGAAATATATACCAAACAAGTGCGGTCCCAGGACTGAGCCTTGTGGGACGCCACTTGTAACTGGTTTAGAGTCTGACATGGCACCTGCAATTCTGACCATGTGGGTTCTATCCCTGAGCCAGTTTTCAACCCATCTTGTGACATAGGGGTTGATATTTAAGCTGGTGAGCTTATTTATGATTCCCGAGTGGGGTATTGTGTCGAAGGCTTTTGCGAGGTCCAGGTAGGCTGTGTGGACTACCTTCCCTTCATCTATGGCCTTGGTGACTGTTTCAAAGAAGTCAACCAGGTTCAAGAGGCAAGATCTGCCCCTAACAAAGCCGAATTGGATAGGATCCAGTGTTTGGAGGTTCCCAATGTCTTTGTTTATGAGTTTCATGATGATACACTCCATAGCTTTGCAGACCAGGCTAGTCAGGTTTATAGGGCGATATTTTCCAGGGTCCATTGTGGCACCACCTTTGTGGAGTGGGACCACTGTTGCTGTACACCATTCCTTGGGTACATATCCTGTAGTAAGGCTGAGATTGAACAATGACTTTATGTGAGGGTTCAGTTCTTCTTGGAGTTCATGTAAGACGCAGCCCGGGACACCGTCCGGTCCCATTGATGCTGTGTTTTTTGCTTTGGAGAGGGCATCTCTCACCTGTGCATCTGTGATGTCAGGGAGGCTACACTCTCTTGGGATAGACATTTGCTCTTTTGGGTGGGAAGGGGGGGGAGTTTGCACTGAACCTGTCTGCCAGGATGTTGGCAATGTCTGTGGGTTCAGTGTATTTTTTGTCATTTTGACTAACTCAGAGCATATCTTGGAGTTGCCACCCAGGTTCCTGACATAACTAAAGAAGGCCTTGTGATTATCTTTAGCATCTTGTGCAATTTTTCTTTCGAAGCTGGCCTTAGATGATTTTATGAGGGATCGTAGTTTCTTGCTAGTACTGATCAGAGATGCCTTCCCTTTTTGGGATTTTGCTCTATCATGTAGTAGCTTCCTCCTTCTGTTGTATAGCTTATTTATGGCTGGTCCACCAGACAGGTCTCCTGTCTTTGGAGGAATGAGTCTTGGTTTTATTTGGGATGGCACAATCCATGCATTCCTGTTGGTGTCCATATAAAGCATTTGTAAAGGATTCTGCAGTTTGGGCCATATTTTCCACTGGCCCGGGGGCTTTGAAGGATTCCACCTCAGTTTTGAGAAGTGTGAAGTTTGCTTTTGAGAAGTTCTTCACCGTGGTTTCCTTGGCTGGGGATGGGGACGGGATATGGATGTCCAGTGAGATTAATTTATGGTCAGATCTTACCAATGAGGGGTATATCTCTGGTATGGAACATAGAGTCCCCATGTTGGTGATGATCAGGTCCAATATGTTTTCCCTTCTTGTGGGAGTGGTGACCAGTTGTTCCATAGCATTTGAATTTATAAATTCTAGGAACCGTTGGGTGAGGGTGCTGGGGCTTGAGTAGTGCTCCCAGTCTACGTTTGGGTAGTTGAAGTCACCCAATATAATGGTGTTTGGAGAGACCTTCATATTCTCCAGTGTTCTCAGGAAAGCCGAGTAGGGTTCCTGAGTTTGGGAGGGTGGTCTGTAGCAGGCTACAAACTGAAAGGCAGTTTTGCCCACTGTTAGTTGCACATGGATGGTCTCCGATGCTTCATGCAGTGTCACTAACCTGGAGGTGTGGTTATCTTTGATGAATATGAATACTCCCCCTCCTTTTGTGGTTTGGTCCGAGTTTTGGGGCCAAAAAGCATGGTATGAGGTATAACCTGGTAGTGCTGGGGTGCTCTCGGGAGCCTTGAACCAGGTTTCTGTTACTGCACAGATATCGATATTCTCCATACTGAGGAGAGCCTCGAGTGCGTGTATCTTGAGGTTTAGACTTCTGACGTTGAGCAGCATTACCCTTAGTTTCTTTTTCTTTGTGTTGTCTATGGAGGTGGGTTTGTCTTTTGAGCCTTGCCTAAAAAAGGCACTATGGGGGTGGCAAGAGCCTTAGCCAGTATTTGAAATCCCAGGGGTGACAGGTGCAAGCCGTCCCTAGCGAAGCAATGTGGCTTGTCGAGCATGTCATCCCAGGCTGACAGACACTGGATCCCCTTTGAATGACACCAATACTTTAGCCAATTGTTAAAATTAATCATTTTGTCTTTATACTGTGGCATCATTCTTGGTGAGGGTAAGATGCTACTCAAGGTCAGGGTCATACCGGCCTGGGCTACATGATCAGAGAGCTCCTCTATGTCTCTTTTCATGTAGTCCAGGAAGGTACGTCTCAGGTCATTCACACCAGCATGGACAATGACGGAGTCATATTTGTACTTGCTTTGGAGTGACCTGAGTGCTTGTGTTATGTGGTGGATCCTGGCACCTGACAGGCAGCTTACAGTGACCTTCTCCTTGTTCAGCCTGGTGAGTGGGACGTCAGTGTGTCTGACAATAGAGTCACCTATTACAAGTGTATTAGGTGTGTTGTTTAGCCTTAAGGGCTGTGACTGTGTGGCACACTGACTTTGTGAACTATGTGATACGTGGGTATTTTTGTGGGGTAGCGGTTGCTTGGATGTCTGCTTTGGAGGTCTCTGCTGCTTGGGCAGATTTTTATTTAGAGCCTCCGAGTATGTTTTTGTGTGTTTATGTGTTTGGCTTTCTGTTGCGATAGGTCTATGTGAGACTGGATTTGTGGTGTGTGTGGTTACCTTCTCCTCCTGACTGACTGCGCCAGTATTGGGTTGAGAGAGCTCAACCTCCAGTTTGGCTACATAGTTGCATCTCTCACATATATTTGAGCTTGTTGGAAGGAGGAGAGGGTGGTCTGTGTACATAAGGCAGTTGTAACATTACCTCAAGATTCCCAAATTCACCAGCTGGACTGGATAGTAAACCCGAAACTGACTTTTGGACATGCCAGAATAGTATAAGGAACTACTTTTTGACTGATCAAAAAGGACCAATAGGGAGCCAAGTACTTAAAGGGAGTATAAGAGGGTGTAGTGCTTTAGTTTATTAGTGCTTACTTATAAGATTACTTATACGAGCAACTGCAGGGCTTTAGAATGAAAATAGAGTGCTTACTTTGAGATTTAGAACAGTTCTAAGGGAAAAAGTGAAGAGCAGACTTTGTGGAGCCGGGAATAGTTTAAACCCGTTTAAGTGGCGCTGCCCCATGCTGCTCTATGCGCAAAATCGTGCAAAACTGCACAAATGCGGGTTCTAAAGCAGGGAAACTGAAAGAGATAGGAATTGACCCAGAGCGGCCAATAAGCTACTAGTTTCAGGGCTGAGACCACTCCTCCAGGGACAGAAAGGCTGCTCAAAGCTCCCCACTCTCACTGGTGAACAGAGAAGCTTCCTCCTATCCAAGTAAGGATATGGGCAACACAGAAAACTATACCACAGTCCGGAATTCAGCAAAACCTGAAATCTGGGCTAATCTAGTTCAGCAAAGGCGGGAAAAGAGAATATTTTTTTTTTTCACGAAACAGCAGAAAAACACACAGAAATCACTGTAAATGCTATAAACAGGCTAGCGCACTTTAGTGTGTAGCCTACAACAGTTATACAATACAAAAACAACTTAAATTGATATAAAACAAGTGCAAAAACTGTAAAAAGCAGAAGGCAAATGCAATTTAAACTTTTTAAAGCACAGATCAGTTAGAAATTTGCTTTTTATGAAATTCACTTTTTAGGCGGGAGAAGGCAGTCGGAGCAAAAAAATCAGAGAAAAAAAATACTTAAATCTGGAAAAGTCTCTCTTGGGTCTCTCTGTTACCTGTATCACTCTGCAGGACACCACGAGGAGCTGTGCGGAGTCGTATACTGGTGCAGGAATTGACCCAAAACAGCCAATAAGCTACTAGTTTCAGGGCTGAGACCACTCCTCCAGGGACAGATAGGCTGCTCAAAGCTCCCCATTCTCACTGGTGAACAGAGAAGCGTCCTCCTATCCAAGTAAGGATATGGGCAACACAGGAAACTATACCACAGCCTGGAATTCAGCAAAACCTGAACTCTGGACTAATCTAGTTCAGCAAAGGTGGGAAAAGAGAATATATATATATATATATTTTGTTTTTGTTTTTTTTTTTGTTTTTTTCAGGAAACAGCAGAAAAACACACAGAAAATACTGTAAATGCTATTAACAGGCTAGCGCACTTTAGTGTGTAGCCTACAGCAGTTATACAATACAAAAATGACTTAAATTGATATAAAACAAGTGCAAAAACTGTAAAAAGCAGAAGGCAAATGCAATTTAAACTTTTTGAAGCATAGATCAGTTAGAAATTTGCTTTTTATGTGGGAAAAGGCAGTCGGAGCAAAAAACAGAGAAAAAAATACTTAAATCTGGAAAAGTCTCTCTTGGGTCTCTCTGTTGCCTGTATCACTCTGCAGGACACCACGAGGAGCTGTGCTGAGTTGTATACTGGCAAAAGACCATGCAAATGCATGTTTTAAAGCAGGGAAACTGAAAGAGATAGGAATTGACCCAAAACGGCCAATAAGCTACTAGTTTCAGGGCTGAAACCACTCCTCCAGGGACAGATAGGCTGCTCAAAGCTCCCCACTCTCACTGGTAAACAGAGAAGCTTCCTCCTATTCAAGTAAGGATAAGGGCAACACAGGAAACTATACCACAGTCCGGAATTCAGCAAAACCTGAAATCTGGACTAATCTAGTTCAGCAAAGGCGGGAAAAGAGAATTTTTATTTTATTTTTTTTTGTTTTTTTCAGGAAACAGCAGAAAAACACACAGAAAACACTGTAAATGCTATAAACAGGCTAGCACACTTTGGTGTGTAGCCTACAACAGTTATACAATACAAAAATGACTTAAATTGATATAAAACAAGTGCAAAAACTGTAAAAAGCAGAAGGCAAATGGAATTTAAACTTTTTAAAGCACAGATCAGTTAGAAATTCACTTTTTAGGTGGGAAAAGGCAGTCTGAGAAAAAATAAAAAAACAGAGAAAAAAATGCTTAAATCTGGAAAAGTCTCTCTTGGGTCTCTCTGTTACCTGTATCACTCTGCAGGACACCACGAGGAGCTGTGCTGAGTTGTATACTGGCGCAAACCGTGCAAATGCGGGTTTTAAAGCAGGGAAACTGAAAGAGATAGGAATTGACCCAAAACGGCCAATAAGCTACTAGTTTCAGGGCTGAGACCACTCCTCCAGGGACAGATAGGCTGCTCAAAGCTCCCCACTCTCACTGATGAATAGAGAAGCTTCCTCCTAGCCAAGTAAGGATATGGGCAACACAGAAAACTGTACCACAGTCTGGAATTCAGCAAAACCTGAAATCTGGACTAATCTAGTTCAGCAAAGGCGGGAAAAGAGAATTTTTTTTTCAAGAAACAGCAGAAAAACACACAGAAAACACTGTAAATGCTATAAACAGGCTAGCGTGCTTTAGTGTGTAGCCTACAACAGTTATACAGTACAAAAACAACTTAAATTGATATAAAACAAGTGCAAAAACTGTAAAAAGCAGAAGGGAAATGCAATTTAAACTTTTTAAAACACAGATCAGTTAGAAATTCACTTTTTATGCGGGAAAAGGCAGTCCGAGCAAAATAACAGAGAAAAAATACTTAAATCTGGAAAAGTCTGGTGTCTGTTCGGGGTGTACATATAAATAGTTACTACTCATGGCTAAATCTTTGTGCAAAGATGTTAATACTTTCAGCCAAAAATTAGGTACTGCATGTGGGCCTGGGGTTTTCCAGTTAGAGGCTTTTCTTAACTTTGTTTCAATCTCTCTGGCTGTTACTTCATCCCATTTCATATCCTGTACCTTTAAACCTCTTATTATTTCTTTAACTTCTTCTATCCATTTAGCATCTTTGTTATGTTCCACAGGATCTTCATAGTTACTTCTCCAAAATGTATCTATTTCTTCTTTTTTTGGCAGTCTTTCAATTACTTTTAACTTGTTTCCTAATTCTCTGTAAAACTTTTGGGGGGGGGTGGCCTAATGGTTAAGGTGTTTGCCTTACAAATACAAGGTGCAGGGTTTGTGTCTCACAAGGGATAATTGGCTAGGCTTAAAATGGCTCACAAGGGCAGTTAGCCTAGTACTAGCTTATGAATAAATTGCTTATTTTGTACTTTTCCTTTATATTTATTTTTGTATTTTCTAAGTCTTTCTGCCTGTGCTGAAATTTTTAGTTTGTTATTTGCAGTACTGCATGATAGATCCTGATATGTTTTAGTACTGTGCATTGCTTTAAACACATCTATCTTTCTTGGTATTTTTGTTGATCTATTCCCTCTTCTATATTCTTCTAACAATGGCACTTCTTGTCTTAATTGCTTTATAATTTCCTCTATTCGATACTTCTATGATTGTATTCGATTTCTCCCCTTTCTTTCCCTAACTACCCAGTGTTCTTGTGGTAGAACTTTATCAGTTATTAATTTAGCTGCACAGTAATATATCCTGTTTACTTCTGTTATATCATATGGATCTCTATGAACAATCTTAATTATCGTGTTCATTTGTTTTATCAAACTTCTGACTTTTTGGGTTTTATTAACCTTCTGCAGTCTATTTCTTTCATTGATCTTGATATATCTGTCTATATCTATTAAATCAAGCAACTCTTCTCTTAACTCATTTTCTTCCAAACAAAGGGCACATCCCTTGTTTTACAATTCTTGCGGGCATTCTATAGAAGATTCTATAGCATCTTCCTGTGGCACATTCTCTTCAATTTCATCCTGTGCTGTCCATTGCCCTATCATATGGGAATTCACTGGCCTATCACACCTCAACATTGACTGCATCACAGTTTCCTGTTCCTTCCCTTGCTGTCTAGCTTCAAAGTGAACATTTATACTGGTTTCCTGTGGAGGGTTCCAAATTATCTTCATATGGCACCTGACCAATTGCTTCCTGTTCCACTGGTTTCCCCTTAATTTGGATATCCATTACTCAGTCCTGTTGTGGTGCTTTCTGAATTAGATTTTCTACACTAAATCATTCACTTTGCAGATACTCCATAACTTCAGTTTCTATTTCTTTAACTTCTCCATTACTAATCTCCTTTTCTACTTTTCGTATTATTTATTTTTGCATTGTAAAGTTCTCCATGTCTGGATTCCTTTGTCTGTATTTCTCTTCAAATATCTTTGGTGCTGCTCTTTTTGTATTGGTTAGTTTTGCTTTCTCCTTTGCATAAATATTACACCATATTAAATCTCTTTTTCTTTCCCATGTCCATATTTCTTCTTCAGATGTTTTCTGATCTTCCTGTTTCTCCCTGCTTTGGGGACTCACTCCATCCTGCTGTGATGTAACCTATGTTAGACCTTCTACATCAAATCCTTCACCTCACAAGCACTCCACAACTTCACTTCCATATGGCTATATGGAAAACAATATGTGGGAAAAGCATTAAATAGCTTACACAGCAGATAATAGCGATGAAAGAGGAAAGGTAGGGACTATGGAAGTCAGATTGCCATAATGGGAGGAAGACAGAGACACAGCCTTTTAAAACAACACCAGGAAAAGGGAGATAGTGTTGCCAGAAAATTCAAGCTGCAAGAAGCAGGTTTCCTAGAGAATGATTCAAGCAAATGAAGCTCTAATACTATGGTTCGAATTTCAGAAACTTTAGCTTAATGTCTTTGGGGTAGGGCAAACACAAAGAAAAGGGAAAAACAGTAGCAAAGTAAATAGAAAGGCAGTGGAATGCAACTTTAAGCAGGTAAATGATAAGCAAAATGTAAGACTCCAGTAGCAAAAATGGAATATAAGCAGCTGTAAAGGCATTAAAGCACAAATCCTGGAGCAGAATTCATAAAACTTCCACTACTACAATCCCACCACAGACTAAGGCATCAGACTACACAAAAAAGCTACCAGTAATGCTGTTTGTGAAAAATGTCATAAAATCATTAAATGAAACTCAAATCTGATAGTAGCTGACAGTTCTACTACAACTTTGAATGAAACTATAAGATTAAGGCCCCAGAGAGGGTTCAAAATACAAAGAGCTAGCTTTTACAAGTAATTCTACTTATGGAGATAGAAGCGCAGGATAATGTATAAATAATGCTAAATTCTTGCAGTAATACCCAGCCTTCCCACAAATTCAAATGAATCTACAAGAGTCAAGTCTCAGAACAGACTAAAAAAATACAAACTGATAACTTTTTGGGCTAAAATATAGAAAAATAGCAGAAAATTACAAAATGCATCACCACAGGGGCACTATAAGTGCAACTTAAAATATCTAAGCAGAATTTAAATAAAAGCTTTTTTCCTTCACTTTTGATGAAAAGTCTGTTCTCACACTTTGGGGCTTTCCATACCTCTCAGTGTATTGAATAAAAGTTTCTGAATTTTTGTATAGCACAACATTAATGTGTCTGATGAATCATATATCTTTGGGAAGGGGGTGGAACAAGTGAAAACAGCTAGATGCCAGACCCAGGATGAAAATGCAGGATTATGGGCTATGAGGAGGGGAAATGTGGGTTAATATGGAGTGCTTTCTAGTAGCCTACCATGGGGGATATGGAAGATTCCTTAGAATGAGAGGCTCCTCTGGAAGAGAAGGTTGCTTTCAGCAAGTGGTGAAGGTGATATTAAGAGCTGAAGCAAAAACAGGCAAGAGACATTTTGGAAGCAACACTGAGAAGGGAAATGAGTAAAAAGACTAAGAGATCAAAAGGAAATTGAATACTGAGATGGCATATGAAGATACGGGAGTAAGGACAGGAAGTGAGATAGAGAGGAAAACCGTTACCATAGGCAGAGGTTTTGCTTTAATGGATACTATTTTCAGTGTTGGTGCCAGTTTGACTCTAGCATCTCTTGGGAGTCAAAGTAGAGTACTAGAGTTGTGACCAGCAGCATCCCGTGGCTCTTGGAAACTGGGTGAGGGAAAGTTTCTGGGTGGTGGGAGCAGCTATAGGTATATGATGTGGAATGCTGAGAGGCTGAACACCCCAGTATAAAGTAAGAAGGAGCTTAGCAGTTGAAGGATTGCTAGAGCACAGACACGTCTCTTACAAGACAACAAATTAATGCAGAAGGAGGAGGAAAAGCTAGCTAGTGGGTTGTGAGGACTGACGTGGATTACATTATGAAAGGTGACAAAGGTATGGCTATTCCTTTAATTAAGCAGGGTTCTGAGTGTTTAAAGACATCAGGAAGAGCAATGAAGGCTGATTAGTATCAATGAGATGTGGAATAAAATAAGGAGGGCAGTGCTTCTGCTTTCCTCTTTTAGGCCTAATACAGATAAGTTGGGGTCCTTGGGGCATTTTAATGAGCTACAGGCAGTGGCTGGTATCATGTTTTAAGGATTTGACTATGTATTTTGTACTCACATTTTTTTTTCATTTTTGACAAGTCTCATGATGCTACACTTACTGAGGTTAAAGGTGAGATCATTACTAATGCACAGGTGTATATTTTTCAGGCCATCATGGAGATGGCTGGCATCTTTTACTGAAATAGTTTTGTTACCCAGTTTGCAGTTAACATATTTCATTATCTATAGCCCATTCCCATTTTTATATTTGAGAAGAATATTCAAGAAGAAGTCACTCCAGCAGAGAGCCCTGTGAGACACTAGTAGTAACTTCTGTTAGGAAGCAAAAGTAATCTCCCACTTCCTCTGTGTTTTGTGTCCAGTTGTTTAAGCATTGTTTTACTCACTTAATCATGTACGAGTTGAAATTTAAGACAATTAATTTGTCAGATCCTCTCTTGTCACGTCTGTCAGTCTGGCACAGAGGGTTAAAGCAGGAGCTGTAGTTTCTGTGGTGCAGGGTTTGATTCCTTCAATACTCATTTACCTCTTGTGTGACCTTTAGCAAGTCACTTAATCAGACAGTGCTGAGGACAACTGGGAATTTGAGCTAGGCTCCTCAATGATCCCCTCAACTGCATGCTATTCTTATAAGGGGATAGGTTTGGCATAATGATTGAGGTTTTCAACTCATTGACACAGGGTAAAGGGTTTGCTTCTGACCTCTGGTTATTGGCTAGCCTTAACATGACCCTTTAGAGCAGTTAGCATAGTATTGACCTATGAACCTTATTTGTTAATGGTGAATGTCTCTACAAGGTCATGATAAATTGTGTGCACCATCATCCTTCATCAGTTGCCACTGTTATCTCTCCAAAGAATGTCACAAGATTCAAAAGGCAAGATTTTCCCTAAACAAGCTGATATTATTTTATATCTAATATAAGTACTCCACCAGATCACTCTAGAGAAACTCCTTTTTGACCTATGTCATGATTTTACATGTAATATTGGTCAAGCTGAAAAGTGTAAAATTCTTTGAGCTTGATGTGACCCCCACCCCCCCAAAAAAAATGGACTGGTACGAGTAGAGGCTGTCATTATTGGTCAGAGATGTATCCATATGCTAGAATTGTGTTCAAACTGACTGAGAGCGTTAAGTCAGGTTTCCATGATTCTATGTAGGAAACCACCAGGTTCATTCATTGTCAGGTCCCATGAAACGTGATTGTTTTTAATTTTATTTGTGACTGTAGTTATCATGTTAGTAGTTATGTAACAGTACAGTAACACTATACAGACAACCATTAAATCCTATAAGCTATAGATACGTATTTCTTTGTGGTTTGCTTAAGACTGTACTCTTCTATAATGGTTCTCTCAACAATTGTACATACTTACTTTTGTAATTGCTTTTTATTTTCTGTGATTGCTTTTATTTTTCTGTAGGATTTGGTCTCTGTAATTTTTAATTGTCAGTTTTTATTTTTCTCTGTCTGCTTTTATTTTTATGTATAATTTGAGCTTTGTAATTTTTAACTGTCAATTTTAGCTGTTAATTTCTATACTGAGGAGCTTTTCTTCCCAGGGCTCCACTGAAAATGGGTTCTTTTAGGCCCAGTAGACTTTCCGCATAAACAAAAAGCAAATAAATAAAAAAATAAAAAAATAAATAAATATAACATATGTCTGTGCTTGCTGCTATAGTATTATGACATATTCCTTCACTTGTAAAGTTTGCAGAAGTTATTTTGCAAGTACATTTGCTATGCCTTATGACTGCATGATCACGTCATGTTCATTGATAACATGTTGCAGTCATTGTTTTTCATTTTCATTTTTCTGATGCAATTAAAGAATGCATTAGAATTGTTTTCAACATCTGTGATCAAGGTCCATTCATAATTAGATCTGGAAGATTTGATAAGAAAATAAATTAGTTTCTGTACATAATTTAATCAAGATTTGTTTTATGACTGGTGTAACTTCTGAACAGTAAGTAGCACTTCTTTTTTTCTTTTGTACATCTTCCTAATTCTGTAATTCTGTCATATATATATATATTGAATTTACATCTATATTTGTGTTATCTGGTATGTGCTTGTTAATACAAAAGTTAATAATATCCTAGACCTCAGTGACTGCATCCTGAGCAGACTTATTTGGGTCACTGTTGACACAATGTAATTCATCTGTTACATGACGGTTTCCATTGTCAAAGTGTAGGAAGGATAACCTATTTATGAATGAGTATGATTTTACTCTAAGACTGAAGATGATGGTGTCATGATGTATAATAATTGCAACGGATATAACCACAGGTGGGGAGCAGAAAGATCCTAGATTTAGTGGTATGATATCTAAGATATTGCCACCCTTTGTAGACTTACATACTGTCTTTGGTAATCTGTTTTGATTAGAGCAAACAGTATTATTTATCTAATTTACCCAGCCACAGTTTGTGCAGTTAAAATCCTCTAATAAGGTTGAATTTTTATTGATTTTTAAAATTCACTGCAGTAGACATAGGGCAAAATAAATTTATATAATGCTGTATTTGATACCACTGATATTAATTATTGTATTCATAATTTCTAGGCCAGAACTGATTTATTACTTCTGCCTTTTTAAGTACTCATTTACAAAGTGTGCCATCTGATCTACAACAGTGACAGGTAGCATACCCTGGAACTTGTGGTATGCATTTGGGAGCTTTAAACCATGTTTCACAGTGGATTAGATATCAACATCCAAAAAGCAGAAAACGTTTATTGTTGAGAATTCTGTAATTTAGCAAGGCCTCCTTAACCTTTGTTTATTTGTTCTTATCTTCTGTGGTTTTCATTTATCTTACAATTTAGGGGAGTCTAAAAAACACAATGAGGATGGGCTCAACTAGACTGCATGTCCAAAGATGACAGCACTGGCTACCTACCCTGGACTCTGTTCACCAGTCATTTTTCATTTGAGTTGTTTGCCAGTTTGGATTTCTTTGGACATTACAGTGCTTGTTAAATCTGCAGCTATGAGGCATTGCAAAACTACCCTAGTAATGCTTTCACAGAGTTTAGCATTCAGAGTCCAAATTTATTTAGTGGGGCTGCTTTCCCTTTGAGAATGGTCTAAAGATGTTAAATTTGTGACATTTTTAGTCACTGTGTATGGAGTTGTTAGCCGTGGTCCTTTTGTTTGATTTCTGTGGACTTTTACTCTTGGGGATAATGACATTTCTGTGGTTGACTGTTTCCAGTTTTGTCAGTATTAGGTCCATTTTGTAGTTTCCTCTGATTATGACTATGTTCTAGCAAACTAGGTTTGTCAGTACACCACAGAGGCATTATGGATTTGGAGTGACTTTATTCCACCAGTTTTCAGAGTATTGGAAGTCTTTGAAGTTTGAATACAATCTGCTTACTACACTTTCAGACTGTGTGGATTAAAATATTGTTATATTTTTTACATAACTGCAGCTATCTTGAATTTCTTTTTTTACAGCAAAATAGTCCAAGGAGTGCAGGCAAACAGCAGCTCCAAAATAAATCAGCAACCCAGAAAAGTAAAGGACAAGTTGACCATGTGATGAAAGTAAAACTAAATATTTATTTCAGAAATGTAAGCTCTTTGATTCCTAATGGCATTTCATCAGATATTAAATTCTAAACCAAAATTATTTAAATAGTGTTAACACTATCATGTGACTCAGATTAATGGCATAGGGTCTACATTTTTAATATTGGTTTTAAAGAAACATTATTTATCCCAGGATTAGCTATATATATTAATGTAATAATCCATTCATATTCTAGCTTTCCTGTTGCATTAGTCACATCTCTGTCTCTCACATTAACACTTAATATTTGTAAAACAATAAGTTTAAAACTATGTTTTGCATTATTGTCTTGAACCCTTGGTACCCTAATAATCTAATAGATGAGCTGATGGGGGAAGTTATGGATAAGAGATGTAATGGGTACTTTCTACCAATTTTAAATCCTACTTCTAATCAGACTATAACCAGATCTACTGTTGCAGTCTGCAGATACCACCATTGCTGATTTTGAAAAGTGCTCAAAAGTTATAAGTGGATTGGATATGAATACCCCGACACATGTGCCACAACAGAACTTCCATTCCAGTTTCATGACTACATTTTCAAACAATGCATTTCATATTAAGAACATTTTGCAAAAAACTGGAAGTTATTAAGTGGTGACAGGGATCTTAGGGAGCTTGTGGGGGATAGACCCACATGTGTATTTAGAAGAGGCTCTAATTTAAAAAACCTCTTTGAGCATCAACACCTTCCATTTACTGGGGGATACATGTATAAATGTGGTAGGTGTAAATTTTGCCCCTATATCTTTGAAGGAAATACATTTACAATCAATAATATGAAGGTGAAGATACCAAATAAATGCTGTTGTAACAGTGAGAAATTAGTTTATTGTGCTTTATGTTCTAACTGTTTATGTTTTTATGTGGGGAAGACAGAACGTAAACTCAAAATCAGGACTGAGGAACATCTGAGAAATATTACAGATTGTTGTGACGTGAATGCATTAGCAAAGCATGTCACATTAAATCCAGGACACATGTTTAAATGTATTGTTTTAGAAGTTGTATCTGCATCAGAAAGAGATGGTGCATAGCCCTATGTTTTGGAAAAATTGGAGTTAATATGGTAAATGCACCTGAATTCCATATACTGGCCAGGTTTAAATAAAAGTCTCTCTATCTCTAATCTTTTAAAACTGAAAGCTCTCAAAAAATTGTTTTTTCTAGTAATTATGTTTGCATTTTTAAAAATGTTCTAATTCTTTCATATTTTAAACTGCTTTTATGCCTTTTTTATATAATTAAGTGTTTTTTTATTTATACATTCTTAATTTCTTGATACCAATATAGTGTTTATATGCATATTCATATATTTCTATTAGGGGATGTGTTTATACATTTGGGCTCCAAGACAGAAAATGATGTCATCTTTTACTTACATATATTTGGTGTAGGATGAATTTATATTGTTTCTGATGAAGTTCCTGATAAATAAACTGTTTGGGACAAAAGCGCTTATTCTTCTAAATAAACTGTGTGGATTTACTACTTCCTGTCTGCATTTGCTTCACCTTGGATTTCGACCTATCCTATGTGGACAGTCTCAAATTATTATAACTCTATCCATATCGTACGGAATGCTCAGGGGTGATCTGTGTCATGCCTTTAAGGCAGTCTTGGACCCTGCCCTTCTAGAGATGCTCCATATCTGTAAGTCTATCTCCTCATGCATTACCTGCTCAAAAGGCCTGAATCCTATATGCGACATCAACAAAACCTGCTGGAGAGACAGGTTTGTCTCCCAGAGGCCTCCCCATCTCTGGAATAGACATCCCATACATGTCAAACAGAGCACATTACTGACCCTCTTCAAGTGCAACCTTGATGAGTGGATGGGAAACCCAAATTTGTCCCAGGGGTTCCACCTGTGTCCCTCACTGACAGGGAAGACAGGTGCTGACTGAGGTTTCTTTTTGGGGATAAACTCTTTTCTAGGCTTGTAAGGGCCCCAAGGCCATTAGCCTAGTAACCTCCTATGATCCTATGATCCTATCTACTTGGACAAGTAGTGATAGTTGTGTGCTTGCAGATGTAGTGGTAGTTGTGTGCATGCAGACTTAGTGGTAGTTGTGTGTATGCAGAAGTGATAGCTAAATGTGTGCAGATGTAATGGTAGTTATGTGCTTGCAAATGTAGTGGTTTCACCTTTTTTAATTTCTCCAAGTCTTTTGGGTTACTAATACCATGATGGTAATGGACTTGATTCCGAAGACAATGTATGATTCAAGTTCATGAAATTAGTATTGTTTCAATCTTTGATATTAGCCAGAATTGCTCTTCTCACAACCCGCAATGTGCCCAGAATTGACTCCTGCAATTGATATGGAGTTACAGGCATCTGTAACATATCTAACTACAATTGTAAATTCTTCTTTATAAGACCCATTGCTTCTTCTACTTTTCGAGCTTTCTGGGTATCCTTTTTCCACACCGCCTTTGTTTCTGCCTACAAATCCTGGTATTTTATGGCTTTGTGTCTCTCTGTATATAAGACACTGTAGTCACTGCATATAGCAATTTCAATGATCAATGCTACTCTTGTCTTCTTTTCATGGACTACTATATCTGTGTTTCTCGGACCTATCTTTTGAACTGTTGGTAATGGGTGATCCCATGTGATATAAACTTCATCATTTTCTATAATGCTTTGTGGCTCATGTTTTCAATGTTTTTCAGCTACTTCAATATTATGTTTGCAGAATCCCGAATGCAACAGTCTTGCCACATTAATATGCCTTTTAGTATACAGTCCTTCTGCCATGCGTATATCATAACCAGCAACAAAATGTGTGACTCTTTACAATTCTGTTTTGCAAAAGCTACATTTGTCTGTTTCTTCCACATGTTCAGTGGAGTTTAACATGCATGTAATCTACTGTCTTGGGCAACGATATTTACCTTTTATCTTTTGCTTTAATTCACCTCTCCTTAACTATTCCTGTGTTCAGTCCTGATCAAGATGAGGTTGTTCCAAGGGTTTTCTATGCTGCAACTATATTTATGCATTTTCCACATTTCTTGCCTTCTCGTTTGATCCTTCACCTTATATCCTTTCTTTTCTTTTTTGGCACATTCGGTTGCTCCCTGATTTTTATCTCCTTCTGGTTTGATTTCAGTTCCGGCATAACACCAATATGCTTCTGCTAAACTAAACAGGAAGTCATCTTAGACTTATTCTCCTCATGTTTTAAAACGTTCACTGTGTTTGGGTCTTGTGAGGTCAGCAGATATGTATGCAGTCCTACAATTGCAGATCTATACATGTAGTCAATTTCAAGGAGGACCATACCTCCTTCAGAACTGGGAATATATAGTCTTCATATACAGGGATTTTTATATATCACTGATAAGCATAAGTCATCCTTCTTGTTTTCCTGTCCGACCAATCAAAAACCTTTTGGGGCCAGTCAATCACTGCAAAACTGTAAGGAAAGGAAGAGCAAATTGGTTTATAACTTGGACTTTTTTCCTAGATGTCAGCGCTGTTTTCAGTATTAATTTTAGTCTTCTAAAATGTTATTTACTGTTTTATTCACTTTTGTTCATGCTTTATTGTTTATCCTTCATCAGTTCCCAAATATTTATACAGTCCCTTTTGCTCATGTTCTTTTACATCACATTCCTGTCCCAGGCTGATGTTTTCTTGGTGCTGCAGCTTTCCGACTTTAAAGGGTGGATTTGCACATTTATCAAAACCAAATGACATTCTTATATCAACTGAAAAAGTTTTGACCACTTGTAGTTGTGCTTTCCGTTCCTCATCTGATGAACTATACAGTTCTAAATCACCCACAAAAAGAACATGAGAAGTCTTTACACTTTGTTGTTTTCTGGGAGCCAAATTGTAGCCATGTCGTGATCTGTTAAGTAAACAGTTTAATGGGTTAAGGGCAAGACAAAAGAGCAGTGCTGACAAAGAGTCACCCTGGAATATTCCACTTTGAATTTTTATCCCTGGAAAAATAATTTGTTTTTTAAATGGCTTAATAGCAAAGTGGTTTACCACTGTTTCATGGTTGCTGTAATGTAATCAATCAGTGTAGGCTGTATCTTGTACATTTTTAAGCACTCTTTTATCCATGAATGTGGCATACTGTCAATTTTTTTTTGTAGTCTATCCATGCCATACTTATATTCTACCCCTTTTTACAGCTCTCTATTCTGTCTTTATTTAACAACAAATGACACTCTGTTCCATATGACTTTCTTTTGTCACCCTTTTGTTCTATTGCCATGATTGAGTTTTCTTCTAAAGGACTATAAACTCTGTTGACATCAATTCCAGTATATAGTTTATATGTCATTAGAAGGCAAGTTATTGGTCTATAGTTTTTAGGATAGCTTGCAGGTTCGCTCTTAAGTAGGAATATTACTTTTCCTGTTGTTAGCCAGGTTGGTGTCTGTTGGGGGGGGCACATATAAATAGTTTTTACACATGACTAAATCTTCATGTAAAGATGTTAATACCTTTAGCCAGAAGTTAGGTACTGCATTAGAGCCTAAAGTTTTCCATTTAAGAGCTTTTCTTAACTTTGTTTAATTTTCTCTGACCTTTACTTCATACCATTTCATATCCTATACATTTGAACTTCTTATTCTTTCTTTCTTTTACTTCTTATATCCATTCAGCATCTTTGTAATGTTCCACAGGATCTTCATAGATATTTCTCCAAAATGTATCAATTTCTTCTATTTTTGGTGGTGTTTCAGTTCCTTTTGCCTTGTTTCCCAATTCTATATAAAACATTTTGGATCATCAATAAATTGCTTATTTTGTACTTTTGCTTTATGTCTATTTGTATATCTTCTAATTTTTTCTGCCTGTGCTGATATTTTTAGTATATTATTTGTAATAGTGCAAAATAGATCCTGATCTGTTTTGATACTGCACATTGCTTTTATCACATCCATCTTTCTGAGTATCTTTGTTGATCTGTTCCCTCTTCTATACTCTTCCAGCAGTGACACTTGTCTTAATTGCTTTATAGTTTTTCTCTATTCAATACTTCCATGATGGCATTTGATTTCTTTAACTGTTATTAATTTAGCTGCACAGTAATACAGCCTGTTCACTTCTGTTATATCTCATGAATTTTTATGAACAGTCCTAATTACTGTGTTCATTTGTTTTATCGAACTTCTAACTTTTGAGGTTTTATTGACTTTCTGTAGTCTATTTCTTTCATTGATCGTAATATGTCGGTCCATCTCTATTAAATCAAGCAACTCTTTTCTTAGATCATTTTCTTCTAAACTGAGGGCACATTCTTTGTTCTCCATTTTCTCCTTTCTTTCTGTGCCACATTCTGTTCAGTTTTATCCTTTGTCATCTGTTACTCTTTCATGTGGGAAGTCATTGACCTGTCACTCCACAACATTGACTGCATCAGAGTTGCAACAGTTTCCTGTTCCTTCCCTTGTTGTGCAACTCTGACTGAACTTTTGTACTGGTATCCTATGGAAGGCTCTAAAGAATCGTCATATGGCAACCGATCAGATGTTTCCCGCTCCACTGGTTTCGCCTTAATTTTGGGAATCCATTGCTCTATCCTGCTGTGGTATTATCAGAGTTAGATTTTCTACTCTAAACCTTTCACTTTGCAGGTAATTCATAACCTCCATTTCTATTTCTTTAACTCCTCCATACTAATCCTCTTTTCTACTTTTCCTTTTTATGTTCTTACTTTTTGTATTGCAAAATTGTTCATATCCGGATGCTTTTGCCTATATTTCTCTTCAAATATCTTTGGTGCTGCTCTGTTTGTATTGATTAATTTTGTTTTCTCATTTGCATAACTATTGCATCATATTAAATCTCTTTTCCTTTCCCATGTCCATAGTTCTTCTTCAGATGTCTCCTGCTCCTCCTGCTTCTCCTTACTTGGGGACTCGTTGTTTCTACATTAAACCCTTTACTTCACATGTATTCCATAACTTCAGCTTCTATTTTTTACTTCTGCATTACTAATCTTCTGTTCTTTGTTCCCTCTTTGTGATCATTTTTTTGTATTGTGAAATTTTCCATATCTGGATGCCTTTACATGTATTTTTCTTCAAATACCTTTGGGGCTGCCTTTTTTGCATTTATTAATTTGGCTTTCTTCTTTGCATAAATATTGTACCGTATCAGATCTCTCTTCCTTTCCTATGTCCATACTTCTTTTTTATACCTTTCAAAAATCTCTAAAGTTTGTTCTTTTTATTTTTGCATTTCCTCGGTCACTTCTTTTTCCAAATGGCCCAAGGTTTCTTAGTCAATATAATGTTTTTCATAAATCTGTTGTATTAATGAACACAAATTTGCATTTGAAGCTTTTGACATTTTTTCTTGTGCAATTATTTTTCTTTCCTCTAATTTCTCTGTTAACCTTTTTATATATCTTCTGTCTGAAAATGCTGGGCTTCTTGCATAATAGTAACAATATATAATTTCTTTGCTATTTTATTTATTTTATTTTATTTTACATTTGTTTACCAAGAAAGTCCAACTGGACAGAGGCCCTTTTTCATCGGAGGCCTGGGCAGAAAAGCTCCAAAACAGACAAATTACAGTTTAACAAATATCTAATAAAAATACAGATTTAGTAACTACAGACAAAACAAAAGTTAATAAACATTTGGGAATTACTACACTCGTAGCAGATAACAGGTACATAATGGAAACAAAGTATTTTTTCAGAGCATTTACAGTTTTATATAATGAGTAAAAATACATTTTTTTTTTACTTTTGTATTGCACATTAGTTGGCAAGAAGACTAAGGGAAGTCTATCCTGGTGAGTTGCAGTGACATAACCAGGTGTCTGTTAATTGTGACTTAAGGAGCTTTTTGAACTGTATGTTAGAGCTGATTGATGTTATTTGAGATGGAGCTTATTCCATATTTTAGGAATATAGTTGGAAAAGAGGGAATTGTTATCCTCAATAGTCCATGCCATCATCTTTATGGCTCTTTTTTGGGCTATAATTTTTTCTGATTTTTTTTGTGGACTACTTATTCCTTCTACAATGGGGGGGGGGGCATCCTTCCCTGTGCTTGGCCTAGCCCCATTTTATGAATGTTTCTATGTCTTGAGGATTCTATACTGTCATTTTTCCAGTCCTGGCAGCAGTGTGCCTACCAGGATTGGGCACTTTTTTAACCGGATCTTGTGCACCCAACTATCTTTTTTTATTTTTGAACCTACGTTTGCCCATGATATATACTATATAAAATACAGTGTATATATCATTGTCATCTTGCTGAGATTTTGTGAAAAACAATGTCCACCTTGTGAAGGTACTCACCAAGACTTGGGGATTAATTACATTTCATCACTACTACTCTCCTTTGCTTGCTGATTTCTCATCTCTCCATTCAGACCCTCTCTCTCCATTCAGTAGTTGTGTGAATGCAGATGTATTGGTAGTTGTGTGTGAGATTATAATGGTAGTTATGTGTGCAGACATAGTGGTAGTTGTGTGCATACAAAAGTAGTCCTTTAAAAAGAGGAAATACGATCACTTGTACAGCACCAAGAGAAAGGATGGTAACAATGCCCTGTACAGGCATATTGAAAGGTTAGGGGTAGAACACAATTTCAAATTTGCTATCTTAGAGCATATTAAATATAATCCGAAGGGAGGCAATAGGAAGGAGATTCTAAGTTATAGAGAAGTATAGTGGCAACTTTTTACAACTTTTTACAACTTTTTATGGATGCCTCAAACACACCAGGACTGAACGAGAATATATCAATAAAACCAATTTTGTTGAACAGAATGTTAGAATATGAGTGTATGAATAATCTGACAGGATGGCATATGTCATAATTAATTGGTGAAAATGGTTTGGAAGGTAGTAAATATATATAGTCGATGCACACTTAATTAAATATATAGAATTTTATTAGACACAGAACAAAATATAGTGTAGTATTTTTGAGCATAATACAGTTTTATTATATTTTATTCTATCTGTATTTATTTGCATTTTTTGTTTTTAATACAGTCAAAACTTGTAAAATTAGAATTTTAACAGTGATGTATTACACAACAAGTCATAGGGCTAAAGAAGTGCACAAGAGAACGTTTATACAAACAAATCGAGTGTACTCATGTTAAAAAATGGAGTTATATCACTTTAAGGGCAGCAGTTAGATTCTGGCGCCAAAAAAGTTATTTAAACATTTGAGTAACAAGATGTACCAGTTCTGAAGAAGCCAACATATTGTTGGTGAAAGCGCTTAACTAGTTTTTACAAGTCATAAGTTCTATTATTGTTTTTATTATTTGGAATCTTTATGGTTTGACCATGACGAGTTTGTATTGTAATAAACGTTTTATCTGGAGCCTACACTGCGTTTCCTCTGTGTTCTTTTGTTGTTTCACAGAAAAGTAGTGGCAGTGATGTGTGTGCAGATGAGTGGTAGTTGCGTTTGTGCAGATGTATTCATAGTTGTGTGGGTGGATGCTCACAGGTTGGCCCTCTACTGAGAATTGAGTTCTGATGACATATTTTGATATCTCACAGATCTTTAAGGTTATGTCAAAAGGGATTGCCTTTTTTGTGGGCTTAAGCATACCTCTCAACTGTCCAGATTTTCACAGAATGTCCAGATTTTTGCATCATATTTTTGGTCTGTTCCTCATTAAATTTGTGATTTTCTGGAGTTCTATGGTAAATCATTGAGGACTGAACTCACTAAATTATGACAGGCATTTGTGTTTCAGACTTCAAATCATTCAGAAAATGTATCGTAACACAAGACCTTTTATTCTAGCAACTTTCTAATTTTATAAGATCAATATCTAAAATGTGTCCCTATTTTATGGGACTTTGACCCCCCCCCCCATTATTTTTGGCTTTGAAAAGATTTTTAGTGCTAAGAGGTTGAAAGGGTTTACTATGGTGTGTGTGAGTGTGCATTACCCGAATACATAATAAGCAAAATCATAGGAACAATCAGCCAGGAACAGTTTGGAATGTGTACGATACAATTCTAAGACAAAAGGGTAAACAACTGCTTTGTTTAGAAAAGGGTGCAGTTAATGCCATTAAGTCACATTTCTGCAACAGCGTTGCTAAGGACTTCTGGTTCCATCTGTGCCAAATAATTTGGCATCAGATACAAAAACTACATCTGGCATCCTTGTATGGCACTAACAGCTCATTTTCAATGTTGTGTAAACAGATACCGGCCTTGGCATTCATTAATCCAAAATACGTAGCTGAAACTCTCAATGAGATTGAAGTTGATATGCCTGACAATGCAAAATTGTAATGTAAATTCTTTAGGGAAAACTACATCTCAGGCAGGCCACGTAGATATGGTATGAGATGTAATACTGCAGAGCGCTTTCCCCCATTGTTTGTATTGTACTGTATTGTACTGTATTTCTGCAGTTGCATATTGTAATACTACTTGACGGACTTACATGGAAAATTGCGAGAAAATAGATATGTATGGATATTCCTGTTTGAACACAGTTAAATATGATGGTTTGCCGTAGTCATGGCAATGACATCAACTTTGCATTACGGCAGTTGCAGAGACCCGATAGGCAGATGTCGAAAAACATCAAATTCAACGTTGTATATATCATTTTTGACATTATACACATTCGGTTAAACCAAATTATATTTCGATCATTGCACTGTTCGAGTAAACTGCATTTGTCTATCCCATAGTAAACTAGTTGAAAGCTATAGGCTTGAGCCATTTTTTACATAATCTAGATAACCATTACCTATTAAGTCTTTGAAAGCAAGCTCATAACATGCCCCCGTACCTAATTTAAAGTAAGATATTTCTTATATATAACTTTAATAAAGATAAATGTCACTAGTAGTCAAAACCTCATTATACCATTATTTAACAGGTCACTTAAGTTGTCAGATTTGTAATACAGTTTCTTTTTAAACTTTATAGGCAGCACTATGTACTGGTACTAATATGAGATTTTAAAAGTGTGCTGTAAAAGGTAGTTAAAGCTGTGAGTATTGTGGTGTACAACTATTGTAGAGGGATATATGAATCAGAGAATAATTGGAGTTTAACCAGTTTAGTGGGCAGGTCTTTACAATTTCATCATGTAGTGTTCAGTGATATTAGCATATGAAATATGAGTGGAAGAAGTTTTTGAAGTGAAAGGTACACAAAGAATTGACAGCTGAAGAGACAATGGCTTAAAAACACAACAGAACAACTTAGATGAAATGAGTAAATCAGAAATATTCAAAGAGCAAACTTTTCTCTCAGACCCACAAGGAAACCTTGACCTGGTTTCCTTAACTTAAATATAAAAGCTATTTATCAACTAATCCCACAATCCAGAAACAGTTATTCCCTTTGGCACCAGAGAAAGAAATCAATGTTTTCTTCTTAGCCCTAACTAGAACTTTTAAAATTTTAACTAAAATATTTAAAGTGAAACAACAATGCATTGAAACAAAATAAAAAAAGCAGGAAAGCAGGGAATTCTGCTACAGTGGTCTAAAGAGACGTTTGTCTTTCAGGTCACTTCCTTAAAACATTTGTGTAATCTGGCTGTACATCAGTGTTTATCTTGTTAGTCAACCATTAATGAGCAATAGCTTGCCTGGTATATATGACAAAATGGGCAAGAAGCTGCAAATAACTAACAGACTAAAGGCTGACTATTTGGAGTCTTAGTCAAGATGCAGTTGTCATTCAGGAAAGTTAGGATATGCTTTAGTTCAATGATGTTACAAAGGTACTGCTACAGACAATATTGGTCAAAATATTAATAATAAACTGGATGATTTGATAGACAAAGTATTCAAACGAGACAGTGAAGTCAAAGAAATACTGAGTAACTGAATAGCATCTTCTCCTTGCAGCATAAGAGCAAAGCATGGATAGATCAATTCATAATTTAGAGGCAACATTAAAAATGCTCAGAGAAAGTAAAAAGATCATGAGGACAGAGTATGAATAAAAAATATCCATGCAATTGGCGACCTAAAGAAAGACCAGAGGACAGACTGTGATGCAGTTATGAAGGCTAGTTTGGCAGTATGGACTAGCTTTCAGGCAGACCACATAAAAATCAGAATAGCCACTTGGGTCTTTTAACCATAGCCAGTGGTGGCACCTGGCAACCTTGACATATTTTGATGAGATTTGGGACTTTTTTGTATAAAAAGCCATATCCTGCATTTACTCTCGAAATCTGGTAAAGTCTACAAAACAGTAGAAAAAAATATATTTTTTTTTAAATGACTTTTCAGTTCAGACTCATCAAAAATGAGTCCTGTTCTTGGCAGCTATGCATTACTGCAAGGTGAAGAATGGAATTAGGACAGAAAATGAAAGTGCTGATTGTGTGTGTGTGTGTGTGTGTGTGTGTGTGTGTGTGTGTGTGTGTGTGTGTGTGTGAGTGTGTGTGTGTGTGTGTGTGTGTGTGTGTGTGTGTGTGTGTGTACTGCACCTGGTACTTTATATTTCCAAGACCTTCCCAGCAGATACTGCAAACTACTTTCTGAAACTGATTAAAAATATGAAGATAAATCTGAGGTGTGGAAAGCCTATGGTATCCTGGGAAAAACTTGTGGTTGGAAAATAAATGAGTGGATTAGGAGTACCAGATGGTTATTTATACCATGATGCAGCCCAAATGAAATTATATATATATTTATTATAGCTGAAATTTTGTGAAGCTACATGGAGATATTTGATTGGTTTAAAAGGGAACAACCAGGAACAGATGAGAGGATCTCATTATGATGATAGAGAGGTGAGTTGCACTGTGAATTAAAGAAGTCATGGGGACCTTAAAACAACTACTTCATGATAATGAATTAAAACTATGGACTAATATGCCTATTGGTTATAGTAATGTTGGTGTCCAGGGAGAATGGGATCTGAGGCTTTGGAAAAAGGCATACACTAGGTTAATATACCTGGAGCAACTGATCAAACAGTTCAGCTTAAATAGTTCCTAAAATTAAAGTTTGGGGGAATGTTGAGGAACACAAGAATTCTTACTCTAAATGAGGTGAGGATGTTGCCCATCATGACAACATTACTGATGGAGGCTAGAAGTGACTAGCCATTAGCTAAAAAATTAGTAGAGAGATCGATATAAGAATTAAAATGTGAGATAGTAGACAAAATGAAAAAAGCTGGATCAAGGACATAAAATAACAAGAATCATGGACTTAATTTGTGTTTAATTTTTTTCTTTTGCCATGTTAATTTTATATTTAAAGTTTGTAAATATGTTTACATGTTAAAGTTGTATTTAAAGATTATAAATTTGTTTGTTTTCTTTTCTTACATGATATATTCCATTAATAACTGATCTGGTAATTTTAGTCATTGCACCTTTGAAAGAAGATTTACATCTGAGCTAATGTTGAAATCACTGTTTTAGGTCAAAGCTGTGTGATAAGTAAATGATGAGGCACCAGTTACAACCTTTCCCTTCAGTGATTACATATATCTGAGTTTACAAAAATAACATGAAGGTATAATACACTGTAATAAATGAGAGGTTAAAAAAGTTGAGAAAATATGCAAATTATACAATTTATAAACAAAAAAATCAGAAATGCTCACAGATGAGTTTTTTGGGCAGTTCCCACAAGGAAATATTTGTGCTGTAACAGAGACCTGGCTCAAGGCAGCAGAAAGCACCCCTGCACTACCAGGCTATAACTCATTCCACATCTTTTGGCCCCAGAACTTGAACCAAAGCTACAAAGGTGGTGGCATTTCCATATTCATAAAGGATGCACACACCTCCAGACAAGTAGCCCAACATAACGTATCAAAGATACTTCATATGCAGCTAACATTGAGCAAGACAGCGATTCAGGTCGTAGTCTGCTATAGGTCCCCAACCATGTCCCAAGACTCACACTCCACCTTCCTAAGCACCCTGGAGAATATCAGGGTCCAACCTAACACTTTCATACTGGGCGACTTCAAATACCCCTCCTTTAACTGGGAAAACTACTCATGTACCAATTCACTTGCCCAATGTTTCCTGGAATTCATTAATTTCAATGCCCTGGACCAGTTCATTCTTGCCCCCACTAGAGGTAGCAACATCCTTGACATGGTCATTACTAACATGGGTGACCATTGCTCTATACCAATTGTCAACTCCCTGGTTAGATCCGACCACGAACTAATCACCTTGGAAATCCACGTCACACCCCCCACCCCACCCCCGCAAGGATAACCACCATGAAAAACTTTTTCAACGCTAACTTTGGGCTCCTAAAAACAGAGGTGGCTAACTTCACGGCACCCATGCAATTGGAGAACAGATGCATGACCGCCGAATCATACACTAATGCCCTGTGAAAATATGTACAGAAATGCATGGATCTCACCATACCCAATAGAACCAAGACTCTCTCCTCCAAAAAAAGGATGCCAATCTGGTGGTCCCCTGTCATAAACAAACTCTACAACAGAAGGAGGAAACTGATATGGAATAAGGTGAAGTCCCAAGACTGGAAAAACTCCCTTATCAGCCTCAAAAAACAAGTTGAGATCCCTCATCAAATCCTCTAAAGCTAGCTATGAAAACAGAATTACAGCAGATAGTAAAGACAACCACAATGCCTTCTATAGTTATGTAAAGAATCTCCACGGCAATGCCCAGATTTGTTTGGAGCTATTGCACAATGGCACCTCCTATACCGAGCCAACAGATATTGCCATTATACTGGCTGACAGATTCAGTGCCAACTTTACCCCTCTCTCCCCCACCAAAGGACCAATCACAATACCAGTAGATTGCCAGGCACCCAGTATTACTGCTGCACAGGCTAAAACAGCACTGTCCAAGGCCAAGAATACAGCTTCTATGGGACCTGACAATATCCTTGGCTGTGTTCTACATGAACTACAGAGTGAACTGGCACCTCACCTATGTGCCCTGTTCAATCACAGCCTCACCACAGGCTTTGTCCCTACTGAATGCCGCACTGCTACAGTCATCCCTCCCCACAAAGGAGGAGCAAATACAGACCCTGGGAACTATTGCCCCATTAACCTGACAAGTCTGATATGCAAAGCTATGGAATGCATCATTATGGACCTAATAAACAAGGATATAGGGAATCTCCAAACTCTGGATCCCACACAGTTTGGTTTTGTGAAGGGTAGATCATACCTGCTCAACCTGGTTGACTTCTCTGAGTCAGTCACCAGAGCTGTGGATGAAGGCAAGGTGGTTCATACAGCCTACCTTGATCTGGCCAAGGCCTTTGATACCATTCCCCATGCAGGAAAACTCACTAACCTAGGCATCAACTCCTATATCACTAGGTGAGTTGCAAACTGGCTCACAGATAGAACCCACATTGTGAAAGTAGCTGACCCCAAGTCAGACTGCCGACCAGTCACGAGTGGAGTCCAACAGGGTTCGGTCCTGGGTCTTCTACTGTTTGGTATCTACTTCTCTGAAGTCCAGGCCAACACAAAGGGACTCTGGATGACAAAAGTTCACAGAAGATTGTAAGTTGAGTACCATAATTAACTCCCCAAGTGATGCTGACATCCTACAGAAAGGTCTCACTGAGACCAACGACTGGTGTCAGAACCATGGCTTTAAGCTCAATGCCAAAAAATGTGTCGTCATCCCCATTGGTAAAAACCCAGTTCCCATGAATTACTACATTGATGGTAGTCCACTGAACACAGAAGGTGTTATAAGAGATCTGGGAACACAGGTTGACAGCAACCTCTCTTTTGACCACCACATTGCCACTGTGGTCAGAAAGTCCTTCTATGTGGCACATATCATTACTAAGGGTTTTGCATCCAGGAAGAAAGAGGTCATTGTCTCCCTCTACTTTCCCTCATTAGGCCAATCATTGAGTACAATACCCCATTCGGCATGTACCTCACTAGACACCTGGAACAACTGGAGAGTCCACAAAAGTACCTCACAAAGAGGATCCTAGGCCTTAAACACTTGTCCTATATGGACAGACTCAAAAAACTCCAAGTATTCTCTGTCTCATATCGCCTACTTAGAGGCAATCTCTGCTTGACTTACAAAGCCATGTCTAACTCAGCTCTGTTAGAAATGCTACATCTAAAGAAATCGTAATCCCTCCCTACTACACACTCCAGAGACCTTAACCTCATTACCACAAACAATAGAACAAGTTGGAGGGACAGGTTCATAATCCAGAGGCTACCCATGCTATGGAATAGACTCCCCATACATGTCAAGCAGAGCACCTCACTGACCCTCTTCAAGAGAAATATTGATGAGTGGATGAGAAATAGAAAATTCACCCCGGGGATCATTCCAGTGAATCTACTCGATAGAGGCACTGGGAGCTATGGTTGGGTGGCACAATGTCAGGGTAATCCTATGGGCTAGGCTTGTAAAGGCTCCAGGGCCATTAGCCTAGTAGACACCTATGAACCTGTGAACCTATGAAACCCATTGCAAAGGAGGATGCAGGAAAAGGAGCTGTTATGTCTGATAAGTTTGACTGAAGGAAATAAGGGATTACAGTATTGTAAACAATGAAAACAAAAATAAGGGATTTCAGTATTGTAAACAATGAAAACAAAAATAAGGGATTTCAGTATTGTAAACAATGAAAACAAAAATAAGGGATTTCAGTATTGTAAACAATGAAAACAAAAATAAGGGATTTCAGTATTGTAAACAATGAAAGCAAAAATAAGGGATTTCAGTATTGTAAACAATGAAAACAAAAATAAGGTATTACAGTATTGTAAACAATGAAAACAAAAATAAGGGATTTCAGTATTGTAAACAATGAAAAGGACAAAGTGAGCAGATACGATAGCAGACAAAGGGAGCTGCTGACATTTGGGACATGGTTATTAGGGGTCTATATTAGATAACTGAACTGTACTTACCTTGAACCTGTATTCAGTGACACCAAAACAGTGAAATTCACTTCCGTGAATGACAAAAACTTTCCTAGGGTAAGGAAGCAACTGACCAACACCACAACTTTGCCTTTTTCCCCATCATAGTGCTATCTTGGAGTTGGTATATATAGTTAGGGAGGGTGTGGGAGGTGCAGCCCCACACATTGTGGGGTGTGGGGGGCAAAGCCCCCAACTTTGGTGAGTTTTATTTAGTTTTATGTGTGTTGCGATGCTGTAGTGGCCAAGTGATTACTTACCCTAGCAAAATTTTCGATGTTCGCTGAAGTGTGTTTGACTGTTTAGGTGTCAATGAATACAGGTTCAAGGTAAGTAGATTTCGATTATCTAATATAGACTTGGTTATTAGGCAGAGATATTCATCTGTTTGTTAGTATTCAAACTTGGTCCAGAAGGGTTCATTACCATGTGAAGCTGGCCTAGGAGGGCCAGAGAGAGGTACTGAATTGATGGTATTTGAACTCCTTGTAGTGGTGGGGCACTCAGGAGGTTATGTGGCTTCAGTTAGAACTTTAATCCTCTGTGCCATGGAACTGGCTAATTTCTGTCATTTGTTTTAGTTGCAGTGGCTGCTTTACATATGTTTAGATCTCTAGCTATAAAGGTTCCCACCATATGGCTCTGGACACGAAGCCAAAGGATAGAAGCATGTAATTTAAGCCTGATAAAGTATTTAGTTCTGAGGTGGGTTTAAACAGATGGTTTGCTCTCCATAGTATGCGGTGGGGGGGGGGGGCAGCTTGGTAGGTAAACAAAAAAAAGATTATCCTTTTTGGTTTGAACTGAGTGTATCTAGAACTCTTCTAAAGTGTTCATGCTATATTTGAGGATTAACCAAAATTTACTGAGCTATGGCTCTCTATCAGGATGGTAATAACTAAAGTTTCTGTGAGGGGCTATAGCATCAAATAAAATAAAAATGCTGCAAGGCTAAAACAAACCACACCACTTTAGCATAGAACAATATTCAGTCACCGCTTTCGTCAAACCAGACTTCCTCAGAAATATAAAACACACAGAAAAATCACAATATATACACATTAAAAACAATTAAGTTCAATTTTAATAAGAATAGGTTTAATGTTGTTTAATATGTGTTTTTTAAGCATTGCCCTTTTATGTGCTTGTATCATATGGAATTGTCAGCAATTGAACTTAATTGTTTTTAATGTGTATATATTGTGCTTTTTTAGTGTCTTTTGTATTTCTGAGGAAGTCTGGTTTGACAAAAGCAGTGATTAAATATTGTTCTACGCTAAAATGGTGTGGTATGTTTTTGCCTTGCAGCATTTTTATTTTATTTAGTGGCTATAGCATCAGCTAAACATCAGCCAAGTTCATATCAGGCACTGCACCTGAAATGGTGTGCTTACTGGTGTAGTTCCTTACACAGTTTGGTGTTCTCTTTTAGAAGACAGAGTAAATGTGTAGTCCCCAACAGTAAAAGTTCTGTAGTTCTCTAGGTTAAAAGTGTGGAAAATAAACCAATTATCTCTTTATCTATCTATTTAGCTATCTATTTTCCTATCTGTCTATCTGTCTTTTTGTCTTGCTGGCTGACTATCTACCTTCCTCTGTGATAAACTGATTTTCCAACTACCATGAGTAGGAATTTGGTCACAACTGATCAAAAACACAATTACCTTTAAATCCTAACTGGAAAAAAAAATGTTCCTCCAGGGGACAAACTCCCTAGGTGAAGGCTTCACTCCATACCTGTCTTTGCTTAAATATTAAATGTGCTTTGGAAATGATTGATAGAATCAAGTACAGAGAAACAGCACCTGACAATCAAACATCAATAATTCATATCCATTTCTGTCTATCTATCTATCTATCTATCTAGCTATATATCAATGTCACTAGCTAAATACATATCTATCAATCTATTTGCCTACAATTTATTTATCTATTTACTTATTACATGATGTATGAGTGGGTTGGTGCAGGGATCACAAAGATCACTTCAGCCACAACCCAGACAATCAAAGTTTACCCACAGGTGGCAACTCCAGTATCTCCAATCCACCCTGGCCATATACAGGGAGTTTGTCTGAACAAACTGAAATTCTAACACAGAACTGTTAAGGGATGTAACAACTAGATCTGAAGAAGTCTACAAGGATAAAAGTGCTTATCCCAATTAAACCTGCAAAATTAATGATCTGGAGTCAATCTCTTTTTTTGAAGTAGGAGGATTTGGAACTGTATTTATTTTGTTTTTAGAAATAAAGTTATTTAGTTAAAGGGATTGCTCAAATTCTTGGACTATTGGCAATCCTGAGTTGGAATTTCAGCCATAACCCAGACACAAGGTGGTTACAAAGATTCAAGCTAACATTTAAATAAATTAATAACAACCAAGCATAGCAGACTTAAAACAAAATTCTAAACAATAATTAAACATTGTCACAGCAACTTTTAATGGAGTATTACTAGTAGTAAACAGTGTTTTAGAAACAATTCTATTATTTGGGTACAAGTTTAACCTGGATCAAAATTACTCTTGAATTTGGATTGGTAGGTTAGGTGTTCCATAAGTTTCAGTTTAAATGATGAAGACTTGGTATCATTTCTGAAGGATTGTGGGTAGCTGTTCTAGGGTTACCAGTCCCTGATTAGAGGAGGCTTGCCCTCACTCTCCAATTCATTGAAAGAAGCTTGATCTTCTTAGTAATATGGCCTCATTGCAATGGAAATGTACAGAGCACTGTGACAAGCAATCCACAAATTTCTGAATTAAGGGTTGGCAGCAATCTTTAAATTGGAAATCTGTGGATAATGATAACACATAAGAGATTACCTCTTTTGACTTTCATCAGACACTTTTCCAACACAATATAGTGCTATTCACATGAGGTGGAGAGACTGAAACACCAACAGATTTCATCAACATGGATTTCTAAATATTTAACATCAGTAGCGAGTCAAGCACTATATATTGAAGGTTGGGAATAATAAATATTATTAATAATCTTATTTGTTAACCAGGTAGGCCCCCTGGCTGCATAGTACCTTTTCAGATGATCAAGCTTGTTGTGGACTGGAGTGGGTTCTGACTTTTAGTTTATCACTGAATGCCAAGCAGTAATTAATCCATATCAGCCTGTAGAGCAGAGTGACCAAAATGTATTGAACATAAAGAGTAATGGATAACATGCTAGCTTTAAAGAGGGTGATGTAGTGGTGTTCAGAGGATGAGCAAATAATTAAAAAAGTCATCATTAGATAAGTCAGAAGTGCAAAGATGTTTGCCTGTCAAGCTGCTGATTACAGGTAAAGACAGTTTAGTGTTGGATTAATTGATGATATTTGCTAATGGTTTCTCAGTTTATTAAGGTAGTTAGTGTTGTAGGTTGTATAGAACTTTGATTTAGCCTTAGAACTTATGGGTTGTTTTGTCCACTTGAGATTTAAAGGAAAGAGTTTTGTCTATCTATACTATGTATTTGAGCTTGAAAATCTGTTCAGCAAGAACATCTGATGGAAACGAGATTTATTTTTTTACATGCATTTGGTTGGTTGTTTGTTTATTTTTGAGTACCTATCATCATATACATTGTCTTGGAGAAAATTAATGCAACTCTTAAAGTTTTTAGTCCTTCAGGAAGTATACATAAGTTAAAGGGAAGGCCGACATTTCACTATACTGGGATTTAAACAAATGCTAAGCCTCATAAGGTGATGAGTTTCCAATTAAAAATGTCTGGGTCAAATACCCTATTATCTATATGAATATCTAACATATGTTGCCCTATTATCCATATGTATATCTAACATATGATGCTCTATTATCCATATGAATATCTAACATATGTTGCCCCATAATCCATATGAATATCTAACATATGTTGCTCTATTATCCATATGAATATCTAACATATGTCTTCCTATTATCCATATGAATATCTAACATATGTTGCTCTATTACCCATATGAATATCTAACATATGTTGCTCTATTATCCATATGAATATGTAACATATTTTGCCCTATTATCCATACCAATATCTAACATATGTTGCTCTATTATCCATATGAATATCTAACATATGTTGCTCTATTATCCATATTAATATTTAACATATGTTGCTCTATTATCCATAAGAATATCTAACATATGATGCCCTATTATCCATATGACTATCTAACACATGTTGCCCTATTATCCATACAAATATCTAACATATGTTGCCTTATTATCCATATGAATATCTAACATATGTTGCTCTATTATCTATATGAATATCTAACATATGTTGCCCTATTATCCATACGAATATCTAACATATGTTGTCCTATTATCCATATGAATACCTAACATATGTTGCTTTATTATCCATATGTATATCTAACATATGTTGTCCTATTATCCATATGAATATCTAACATACGTTGTCCTATTATCCATATGAATATCTAACATATGTTGTCCTATTATCCATAAGAATATCTAACATATGTTGTCCTATTATCCATATGAATATCTAACATGTGTTGCTCTATTATCCATATGAATATCTAACATATGTTGGCCTGTTATCCATATGAATATCTAACATATGTTGCCCTATTATCCATATGAATATCTAACATATGTTGTCCTATTATTCATACAAATATCTAACATATGTTGCCCTATTATCCATATGAATATCTAACATATGCTGCCCTATTATCCATACGAATATATAACATATGTTGTCCTATTATCCATATGAATATCTAACATATGTTACTCTATTATCCATATGAATATCTAACATATGTTGATCTATTATCCATATGAATATCTAACATATGTTGCCCTATTATCCATATGAATATCTAACATATGTTGCCCTATTATCCATATGAATGTCTAACATATGTTGCTCTATTATCCATACGAATATCTAGCATATGTTGTCCTATTATCCATATGAATATCTAACATATGTTGCTCTATTATCCATATGAATATCTAACATATGTTGCCCTATTATCCATACAAATATCTAACATATGTTGCTCTATTATCCATATGAATATCTAACATATGTTGCCAAATTATCCATACGAATATCTAACATATGTTGCCCTATTATCCATACGAATATCTAACATATATTGCTCTATTATCCATATGAATATCTAACATATGTTGCCCTATTATCCATACGAATATCTAACATATGTTGCCCTATTATCCATACAAATTTCTAACATATGTTGCCGTATTATCCATATGAATATCTAACATATGTTGCTCTATTATCCATATGAATATCTAACATATGTTGCCCTATTATCCATATGAATATCTAACATATGTTGCCCTATTATCTATATGAATATCTAACATATGTTGCCCTACTATCCATACGAATATCTAACATATGTTGCTCTATTATCCATATGAATATATAACATATGTGGACCTATTATCCATACGAATATCTAACATATGTTGCCCTATTATCCATATGAATTTATAACATATGTTGCTCTATTATCCATATAAATATCTAAAATATGTTGCCCTATTATCCATATGAATATCTAGCATATGTTGCTCTATTATCCATATGAATATGTAACATATGTTGCCTTATTATCCATTTGAATATCTAACATATGTTGCCCTATTACCTATACAAATATCTAACATATGTTGTCCTATTATCCATACGAATATCTAACATATGTTGCCCTATTATCCATATGAGTATCTAACATATTTTTAAACAGAAAAAGTCTTGAGGCATGACTCAAAGTAAGAAATAATCTGCTCCACAGCCTTAAAGCTCTAGAAATATATTTTTTCTTTGCCTTCCTCTTAAAACCTTTCTTGCTACATCGATATGACTGTAAATACAAATTCTTGTGGGAGTACACATAGCTTCATTTTGGAGACAATTATACTTTTACATTAGCTCACCCTCCTCCTTTTCTTCTCTTTTAACTGTCAGTTATTAATCCCTCCTCCACTATTCTCAGCTCATTTTTGTCAGCATACTATTTTTAGCTATTTTCACTAAACTGTATGTGTGTGTGTATATATATATATATATATATATATATATATATATATATATATATATATATATATATATATCATCATCATCTTCTTTCGGCTGTTCCCATTAGGGGTCGCCACAGCGGATCACCTGTTTCCATTTCTTCCTGTCCTCTGCATCTTGCTCTGTCACACCAACTACCTGCATGTCCTTATCTTAGGCCTTCCTCTTTTCCTCTTACCTGGTAGCTTCATCCTTAGCATCTTTTTCCCAATATACTCCGCATCCCTTCTCAGCACATTTCCAAACCAACGTAATCTTGCCTCTCTGGCTTTGTCTCCAAACCTTCCAACCTGGGCTGACCCTCTAATATACTTATTCCTAATCCTGTCTGCCCTCGTCACACCCAGTGAAAATCTTAACATCTTTAACTCTGCCACATCCAGCTCTGACTCCTGCCTTTTTGTCAGTGCCACTGTCTCCAACCCATATAACATAGCTGGTCTCAATACCCTCTTGTAGACCTTCCCTTTCACTCTTACAGGTACTCGTCTGTTACAAATCACTCCTGACACTCTTCTCCACCCACTCCATCCTGCCTGTACTCTCTTCTTCACCTCTCTTCCACACTCACCGTTACTCTGAACTATTGACCCCAAATATTTAAATTCATCCACCTTCGCCACCTCTACTCCTTGCATCCTCACCATTCCTCTATCCTCCCTCTCATTCACACACATATATTCTGTCTTAGTCCTGCTGACCTTCATTCCTCTTCTCTGTAGAGCATATCTCCATCTCTCCAGGGTCCCTCCACCTGTTCCCTACTCTCACTACAGATCACAATGTCATCTGCAAACATCATAGTCCATGGGGACTCCTGTCTGATCTCATCTGTCAACCTGTCCATCACCATTGCAAATAAGAAAGGGCTCAGAGCTGATCCTCGATGTAACCCCACCTCCACCTTAAACGCATCCGACACTCCCACCGCAGACCTCACCGCTGTCACACTACCCTCATACATATCCTGTACTACTCTTACATACTTCTCTGACACTCCTGACTTCCTCATACAATACCACAACTCCTCCCTAGGCACCCTGTCATATACTTTCTCCAAGTCTACAAAAACACAATGCAACTCCTTCTGACATTCTCTGTACTTCTCCATCAACACTCTCAGAGCAAACATCGCATCTGTAGTGCTCTTTCCCGGCATGAAACCATACTGCTGTTCACTAATTATCACATCCCTTCTTAACCTAGCTTCCACTACTCTTTCCCATAACTTCATGCTGTGACTGATCAATTTAATTCCTCTGTAGTTACTACAGCTCTGCACATCACCCTTATTCTTAAAAATCGGTACCAAAACACTTTTTCTCCATTCCTCAGGCATTCTCTCACTTTCCAAGATTTCATTAAACAATCTGGTTAAAAACTCCACTGCCATTTCACCTAAACACCTCCATGCTTCCACAGGTATGTCATCTGGGCCAACAGCCTTTCCATTCTTCATTCTCTTCATAGCTATCCTTACTTCCTCCTTGCTAATCCATTGTACTTCATGATTCACTATCCCTACATCATCCAACCTTCTCTCCCTCTCATTCTCTTCATTCATCAACCCCTCAAAGTATTCTTTCCATCTCCTCAACACACTCTCCTCGCTTGTGTGTGTTTCCTCATTATCCTTTATCACCTTTACCTGCTGCACATCTTTCCTAGCTCGGTCCCTCTGTCTAGCCAATCAGTACAGGTCCTTTTCTCTCTCCTTAGTGTCCAACCTTTCATACAACTCTTCATATGCCTTATCCTTAGCCTTCACACCTCTCTTTGCCATGCACCTCATCTCCTTATAATTCTGTCTACTTTCTTCATCTCTCTGACAATCCCACTTCTTCTTTTCCAACCTCTTTGCCTGTATACTCTTCTGTACTTCCTCATTCCACCACCATGTCTCCTTGTCATACTTCCTCTGTCCCAATGTGATACCAAGCACCTTTCTAGCAGTCTCCCTTACTAGCTCTGCTGTAGTTACCCAGCTATTTGGCAACTCTTCACTGCCACAAAGTGCCTGTTCTAACTCATCCCTGAACTCCACCTCACAATTACACTTTTTCAGTTTCCACCATTTGATCCTTGGTGCTGCCCTCACACTCCTCCTCCTCTTCATGATCACCAACGTCATCCTACAAACCACCATCCTATGTTGCCTAACTACACTTTCTCCGGCCACCACTTTACAGTCTCCAATCTCCTTCAAACTGGCCCTACTACATAAGATATAATCCACCTGTGTGCATCTTCCTCCACTCTTGTATGTCACCCTATGCTCCTCCCTCTTGTTAAAATACGTATTCACCACAGCCATCCATCCTTTTCGCAAAATCCACTACCATATGACCTTCTACATTCCTTTGTTTAGCACCATACCTACCCATCACTTCCTCATCCCCACTGTTCCCTTCACCAACATGCCCATTTAAATCTGCTCCAATCACCAATCTCTCACCCTTGGGTACAGTCATCACCACTTCATCCAATTCACTCCAAAATGTTTCTTTCTCATCCATTGCACACCCAACTTGTGGAGCATATGCACTAACAACATTAATCATTACACCATCAATTTCCAGCTTCATAAACATCACTCTATCCGACACCCTTTTCACCTCCAAAAAACTCTTCGTGATACTGTTCCTTCAGAATAACTCCTACACCATTTCTCCTCCCATCCACACCATGATAAAACAATTTGAACCCACCTCCGATACACCTAGCCTTACTCCCCTTCCATCTGGTCTCTTGCACACACAATATACCAACCTTCCTTCTGTCCATCATATCAGCTAGCTATCTCCCTATACCAGTCATACTGCCAACATTCAAAGTTCCGACCCTCACTACTACAGTCCTAGCCTTTCTCCTCTCCTCCTGCCTTCGGCCATGCCTTCCGTCTCTTGTATGGAGGAGGTATGCATGAGTCACAATTCTGACTGCTTGTTGAAATATATGCGTGTCTCTTTTAGAGTCGATGTTCTCACCCTGCTTTCAACATTTGGCTATACACAAGGGTAAATCACTGCTTCCTCCTATTCTGCTTATCCACTTTCCTTTCCTTTCCTTTCCTTTCCTTTCCTTTCCTTTCCTTTCCATCTTCCTTAACTCTGTAATGTTGTTTTTATTGACTAAATATTGTATCCTACTAATACGCCTATATTAGTCCTCTGTCATTCGTATAACTGGTGCCAATGAAAATTAAATAACAATTTGAACCCTTTTCCAAAGAAAAAAAAATTTTAAAAAAAAACCTTAGCCTTTTCCATCCTCTGCCCTCGTCACACCCAGTGAAAATCTTAACATCTTTAACTCTGCCACATCCAGCTCTGACTCCTGCCTTTTTGTCAGTGCCACTGTCTCCAACCCATATAACATAGCTGGTCTCAATACCCTCTTGTAGACCTTCCCTTTCACTCTTACAGGTACTCGTCTGTTACAAATCACTCCTGACACTCTTCTCCACCCACTCCATCCTGCCTGTACTCTCTTCTTCACCTCTCTTCCACACTCACCGTTACTCTGAACTATTGACCCCAAGTATTTAAATTCATCCACCTTCACCACCTCTACTCCTTGCATCCTCACCATTCCTCTATCCTCCCTCTCATTCACACACATATATTCTGTCTTAGTCCTGCTGACCTTCATTCCTCTTCTCTGTAGAGCATATCTCCATCTCTCCAGGGTCCCTCCACCTGTTCCCTACTCTCACTACAGATCACAATGTCATCTGCAAACATCATAGTCCATGGGGACTCCTGTCTGATCTCATCTGTCAACCTGTCCATCACCATTGCAAATAAGAAAGGGCTCAGGCTGATCCTGATGTAACCCCACCTCCACCTTAAACGCATCCGACACTCCCACCGCAGACCTCACCGCTGTCACACTACCCTCATACATATCCTGTACTACTCTTACATACTTCTCTGACACTCCTGACTTCCTCATACAATACCACAACTCCTCCCTAGGCACCCTGTCATATACTTTCTCCAAGTCTACAAAAACACAATGCAACTCCTTCTGACATTCTCTGTACTTCTCCATCAACACTCTCAGAGCAAACATCGCATCTGTAGTGCTCTTTCCGGCATGAAACCATACTGCTGTTCACTAATTATCACATCCCTTCTTAACCTAGCTTCCACTACTCTTTCCCATAACTTCATGCTGTGACTGATCAATTTAATTCCTCTGTAGTTACTACAGCTCTGCACATCACCCTTATTCTTAAAATCGGTACCAAAACACTTTTTCTCCATTCCTCAGGCATCCTCTCACTTTCCAAGATTTCATTAAACAATTTGGTTAAAAACTCCACTGCCATTTCACCTAAACACCTCCATGCTTCCACAGGTATGTCATCCGGGCCAAAAGCCTTTCCATTCTTCATCCTCTTCATAGCTATCCTTACTTCTTCCTTGCTAATCAATTGTACTTCATGATTCACTATCCCTACATCATCCAACCTTCTCTCCCTCTCATTCTCTTCATTCATCAACCCCTCAAAGTACTCTTTCCATCTCCTCAACACACTCTCCTCGCTTGTGAGTATGTTTCGCTCATTATCCTTTATCACCTTTACCTGCTGCACATCTTTCCTAGCTCGGTCCCTCTGTCTAGCCAATCAGTACAGGTCCTTTTCTCCCTCCTTAGTGTCCAACCTTTCATACAACTCTTCATATGCCTTATCCTTAGCCTTCGCCACCTCTCTCTTTGCCATGCACCTCATCTCCTTATAATTCTGTCTACTTTCTTCATCTCTCTGACAATCCCACTTCTTCTTTTCCAACCTCTTTGCCTGTATACTCTTCTGTACTTCCTCATTCCACCACCATGTCTCCTTGTCATACTTCCTCTGTCCCAATGTGATACCAAGCACCTTTCTAGCAGTCTCCCTTACTAGCTCTGCTGTAGTTACCCAGCTATTTGGCAACTCTTCACTGCCACAAAGTGCCTGTTCTAACTCATCCCTGAACTCCACCTCACAATTACACTTTTTCAGTTTCCACCATTTGATCCTTGGTGCTGCCCTCACACTCCTCCTCCTCTTCATGATCACCAACGTCATCCTACAAACCACCATCCTATGTTGCCTAACTACACTTTCTCCGGCCACCACTTTACAGTCTCCAATCTCCTTCAAACTGGCCCTACTACATAAGATATAATCCACCTGTGTGCATCTTCCTCCACTCTTGTATGTCACCCTATGCTCCTCCCTCTTGTTAAAATACGTATTCACCACAGCCATCCATCCTTTTCGCAAAATCCACTACCATATGACCTTCTACATTCCTTTGTTTAGCACCATACCTACCCATCACTTCCTCATCCCCACTGTTCCCTTCACCAACATGCCCATTTAAATCTGCTCCAATCACCAATCTCTCACCCTTGGGTACAGTCATCACCACTTCATCCAATTCACTCCAAAATGTTTCTTTCTCATCCATTGCACACCCAACTTGTGGAGCATATGCACTAACAACATTAATCATTACACCATCAATTTCCAGCTTCATAAACATCACTCTATCCGACACCCTTTTCACCTCCAAAACACTCTTCGCATACTGTTCCTTCAGAATAACTCCTACACCATTTCTCCTCCCATCCACACCATGATAAAACAATTTGAACCCACCTCCGATACACCTAGCCTTACCCCCTTCCATCTGGTCTCTTGCACACACAATATACCAACATTCCTTCTGTCCATCATATCAGCTAGCTATCTCCCTATACCAGTCATACTGCCAACATTCAAAGTTCCGACCCTCACTACTACAGTCCTAGCCTTTCTCCTCTCCTCCTGCCTTCGGCCATGCCTTCCGTCTCTTGTATGGAGGAGGTATGCATGAGTCACAATTCTGACTGCTTGTTGAAATATATGCGTGTCTCTTTTAGAGTCGATGTTCTCACCCTGCTTTCAACATTTGGCTATACACAAGGGTAAATCACTGCTTCCTCCTATTCTGCTTATCCACTTTCCTTTCCTTTCCTTTCCTTTCCTTTCCTTTCCATCTTCCTTAACTCTGTAATGTTGTTTTTATTGACTAAATATTGTATCCTACTAATACGTCTATATTAGTCCTCTGTCATTCGTATAACTGGTGCAGTATTTTCTTAGTACTGTAATATTTTTCCATTTCAACTTACTGTGAAATGTTATATTTTTCTTTGCTTCATGGCCTGAATCATGCCTGGAATGGGTCTTTGGACCATTGTACTTACCCACTTAAATGAATAAATAAATAAAATAAATCATGTCCCTCTTTGAAAAAATCTGTAAGTGATGGTAAATGATTGAAGCTCTTGCAGTCTTTCCTTGTAAGTAAGCCCACCAACATTATTTAGTACCCTCCATGATCTTCTTAAGTCCATGGTATGATATGAACAGAAGGAACTTAAATATTTCATACGAGACCTAACCAAAGTTTCGTGGGTTGGCAATTTTGTTGATTTATTCCTTGAAACAATGTTGTGCAGGTTGTATTTGATAATTAAAAAGCGTCTTCTCATGTTAATATTTGTTACTTTCAAAGTTCAAGTTCTTACCCACAATGACACCTAAATCTCTGGTTAAAGATACCTTAGGAAGGAATTCATTTTCTACAGACTATGGATATTTCATTACCAGTTTACTTATATCACATACTGCATTTTTGGATTAAATGAGATACTGCTTTTAGAATATTAAATAAAATATTGTCTTAGAAATCTAATTGAAGGTTAAGTCTAAAAGAATTGTGAAAATTATGTACATTGTTGATGTCAGAGAGCATGACCAATACTGTGTGTTTGTTAATTTAAACTGAGACCACAGTAGCCCACTGATAACAAGGTTAGCCTGTTTTTCCACCTGAGAAATGGTTAAGAAATGACTTACAGTTTCATAGCAGTCCTTGGTCAATTGTGATTGTTTCTTAAACACAACTTGTCTTTGCTTTGGCTCATTAGCAGCAGTACAAAGAACTGCCTGCTCACACCCTTGTTCTCCCCTCCCCCTTCCCTGTTTATTACCTTAAGACAATCTCAAAGTTAATAAATATTACCTGTGGCAGGCACCATTTTTAAAACTACAACCACCCTTGTCACTATCATATGTTCATTTATCAGTTAACTATGTTAACTGATTGTTTCCAGCCCCCTCATAAGAGCAACTAACAGGGTCTCTACCCACTTCGCTCCCCACCCTGCCCCCTATTCCCTCCTGCCCCCAGTGGTCCCGCCTTTATTACACTCACAAACCCCTCCCATTTTTCCAATAGCCAACCAAAGCGCTAACCCAACACTACCTCCTCCATCTTCCCACTACTATCACACCTCCTCAACTAACATGTACAAGCATACCTTACCTATGCTCACTGCATGCACTCTCCTTGCATATCTTACATCCTACCAAAGCTCCATCATTCCCTCACTCAACCACTACCACTGTACTACTACTCACACCACCACTCATGTTTCACCCTCACTCAGCTCCCCTCCCACCAACTCAAGAACCATCCCTATGCACCCCCCACATATTCTACCAACTATATTACTCAAACATAAAGCATCCCTACAACTTAACATAGCATCCATCCCACCATACCTATTACCCACAGAGCACAATTATAAAGTTTCCCTTATAAACAAACACATTCAAAAACTGAGAAAACTAATAACCTCATGCATATCAAAACTAGCCCTAGGTGGAGACATCCACCCCAACCCTGGCCCTACCATCTCCAACCCCAATCCTCATAATCAGACTAGAAACCACAACTTTCCCATATTACAGCCAATGGAAAGCCAAGTGACTTACTTCCACTAAGCCTAAATATTAGCAGTATGTCCAACAAACTCCATGCCACCATAGACTTGTACTCCCCAGATATAGTCATCCTGACAGAAACCTGGCTAAAACCTAACATTACCAGTGAGCAAATACTCCCTACAGGTTACAGCATACTAAGAGTAGACCGGCTAAACAAGAAAGGAGGCGGTGTAGCTATAATATTTAAACAGCATCTAAACATCCAGATCTTAAAATCATCAGCTCCACAAATAGGCAATGAAGAAATAATATATACCAACCCCAAAATAAACCAAAACAAAACCATCAACATAATTGGATGCTACTTCCCACCTGGCCAAAACATCCCTCCACTAGAAAACCTCCTCAGCTGGTCTAACCACCATCTCCCCTGGGAAACTATCATTTTAGGTGATTTCAATATTGACTGGCTATCCTGTTCTGGCAACCATCCAACCCATCATATAAACCTTCATGGCTTCACCCAACTAGTCCAGACACCAACCAGGATAAATAAAACCTCCAGCAAGCACACTACCCTGGATTGGATACTAGTCAGTAAGAGCCCCCGTCATATATAACAGGCTGCTTATCAGATAGCCTCAGTGATCACTCCCCAACATTCCTACTCAAAAAATACCTATACCAAGCTAAACCTGTCATCTACCATCAAATACGTAAAAAACTAAACTTTAACCCACTCACATTAATCTCATCCCTCAAAGAATGTAACTGGCATCCTCTAAAGTACCTCAGTCTTGATGATGCAGTTGAATTTTTTAATACTACCTTCCTGAGCATCCTTAATTACCATGCCCCCATAAGACTTTCCAGAACCAAAGCACAACCCTCCCCATGTCTACAGAAAACCACTAAGTCCGAAATGAAAAACCGGGATAAAGCCTGGGAGCACTGGCACAAAACTAAAACCCCCTCAACTAGACAGAAATTCCTAGAACTATGCAATAGAATCAAAAAGCTAATAAAACAGGACAAATTCCAATACTACCAGTCTGCCCTAGACTCCTCACAACACAGCCCTAAATAATTCTGATCCTCCATAAACTCCATCCTCCACCCAGGTAAAGTCAGTACCCCTCCTCCTAACATCCCTCACTCCTCAGAAAATATTGCTACCTCATTCAACACACACTTTACCCAAAACATACTATCACTAGCTAAACAACACAATCCCCCTCCCCTCCAACCCACACCTTCAACTAGTAATCTCCACACGGCCTTCTCTTTTTCTCCTGTACCTACCTCCAACATAAAAAAACTCTTAAGTAAACTTAAACCCACCAAATTAGCAGCAGACAACCTCCCAAGTGAATACCTACAAATCACAGCTCTGGCCTACCCAGTATCCATCTTGATTAACCGATCTCTGTCAGAAAGTTATGTTCTCACACTGTGGAAAGTATCACATATAATTCCCCTCCACAAAGGCGGACCCTCCACAGAACTAACCAGTTACTGCCCCATAGCTATTCTCTCTCCACTCTCCAAAATACTAGAGAGATGCATACACTCTCAGGTCTCAGACTACCTCCTTACTAACAACCTCCTTTCCAGTACTGAGCATGGTTTCCGACAAAACCATAGCACCACACTGCCTTACTCTCCTTTACTAACACTATCCTTCAGCATAAAAACAATGGCTATCTTTCCTCTGCTACTTTCCTAGACCTATCTAAAGCATTTGACATGGTCCCACACAAACAACTTATCTCTGTCCTCAATAACCTATCCTTCTCTCAATCAGTCACCAACTGGTTTCAGAGTTACCTGTCTGACCGCCAACAATCCGTTGTATTGCAGAATGACATATCTCCCCAACTACCTGTCTCCATAGGGGTTCCCCAAGGATCCATCCTTGGACCCCTACTCTTCTCTGTTTACACCAATAATCTAGCCTCTGCAACCAAACATGGCACACTCATACAATATGCAGATGACTCAACCATCATCTGCTCAGCCCAGTCCCTACCCAAACTGCAAAAAGTCACACAGGAAGCCTTTTCCTCTGTTGAAACTTGGTTATCCGATGCCCAATTAATACTCAACCCAAACAAAATTAAACTACTCATCTTCCAACCCACCAAACATACTCAAAACAACTCTCACTTTAACATCACAGCAAAAGACAACACCACTATATACCCATCTGAACACACCAAATTGCTAGGAGTGGAAATAGACAATAAACTAAAATTTGACATTCACATATCCATGACCATAAAAAAAGTCCACAAAAAACTAGGAGCATTATACAGAAATAAGCAACTTCTCACCAAAGCAGCAAAGATTTCAATAGCAGAGTTCCACCTTATCTCCACCCTACTTTATGCCTCTCCAATATATGCCAACCTAAGGCAATGCGATCTAAACAAGCTAAAGACCTGCTACAACAAAATCGCCAAATTCGCCACAGGGGCATCCTACCGTAGTCACCACTGTCTCTCACTTGCTGAATTGGTCTGGCTTGAACTCCCTCACCTCCTTCAGTGGTATCAACTCTCACTCGCCCATAGACTAGTAAACCATCCTCTAAATGTCCCATCCCTCCAGAATCTACTCCAACCCTATAGCACCATCAGACCACTAAGATCCAGCAACAAAAATCACTTGCAGATCACTAAAGCCACCAATAACTCTGCTGGTGAAGCACTATTCTCTTGCACCATAACCAAATTATGGAACTCCCTTCCACCCACAATTACCTCCGTACCATCATGCACCCACTTCAAAACTTTACTAGAATTGCTCCTAAAAACATGCTGGCTATGCCCTTGCAACTTCCACTCTAATATCACCCACCCCATCCAACCACTATCTTTCTTTCCACTCCACTAACTACCTTGATTATAGCAAGCTCAGATGCTCATAAGCCTAGTACTTATTATACAGCAGGAACTTCTTATTGTAACATTTGTTAATGTCTGTTATGTACTTCACAGATAAAGATTCTAGTTGTCTACTGATGTAGTATGTTCTTCATCTGTAAATATGTTGTAAGTAATTGCTATGTTAAATTGTTAATCGCTATGTAATCCAATGTAACTACTGTCTGTTTATTTTAACTGTGGAGCTTTCCTCCCAGGGCCTCCGATGAAAATGGGCCTACGTCCAGTCAGACACTCCCGGTCAACAAATGTAAATTAAATAAATAATAAATAAATAAATACATCCCATTTCCTGTCATCAGCAAATTTGGAAATTCCGATAGGCTCTGTATTATAGAAAGGATGTGTAAGCACCTTAAACAGAAATGGTGTCAGAGATAAACCCAGATGAATACCTTTGTTTATATCCTTATGATCAGAAAAGGATTCCCTGGCTGCCACGTTACATGTGCACTGGAATAACCATTTTGATCCATGATATAATTTAACCATTAATCCACGGTGGTGGTGCTGCGGAAACGTTGTCGCCTCACAGTAAGACACTGTCCGGTTTGACTCTCAGAGCGTCTTCTGCGTGAAGACATGTATGAATGGGTGTACCTTCGTTGAAGGTTGTGCATCAGGTCTGGCAACTCGGTACGTAAAAATCAACTGCCAATCATTAGCGTACCGGAGTTCCACTGTGGCGACCCCTAACCGGGAAAATCCGAAAGTCAGATTACTCAAGGAGACAAGGGTATCCGATATACAATTATGAGAAAAGGTATCAAGAGCTTTAGCTGTATCCATATAGATTGTATCCAAAGTAAATCAAAGTTGAAAGTTTTAGGAAAGATGGTGTACATTTGAAAAATAGGTATTTTGTTTCCTTAAGAAAGAAGCAAAAGTAACAGACAAGATATCCACCCACAAGAAGGTGAAATTCTCAGACACTGCTAATACATGCATGTCAGACATGGACACTGAAAATGAAGGGATTATTAAGATAAAGGCTACCACTGACAATATGGGCACTTAAAAATGTGGGATTACTGAAAGTTAGTTCTGAAATTATAACTGACTGTTCTAATAATAATAATAATAATAATAATAATAATAATAATAATAATAATAGTAAAACTCAAGTGGATATAAGTGCTGAGAATCCTGAAAGTAACAGTTATTCCGAACAGTCATCATTCCCCTAAGACATTAATGCAGCAGATTTTAGTCCGTCAAATGTCCTCAGGGAAGGGATATAGAGGAGTTATGTTTTTAGTTCATGAAAAAACTACTTGCAAAAGCTCACTATTGGAATGATTGCTTTAATGCTTCTTACTTTTGTATGAACTTATCTGGTGCAGAAACAAAATTTAGGATTGCAAAATAAATTGTTTTTGATCCATGTCAAGTATTTCTATCATTATATAGATGATTGTTTTCTGATTTTTTTTTAATGTCATAATGCCCTTAAAGGAACTGAAAAATGTGTTTACTGACTATTAAGCTCATGGATATTTGACTTACAGATAAAATACAATATTTTTTAATTGCAGAGATAATGGCATAAATTATAATAATTGTTCTTAGTTAAGTACCAGGCAAGCTGCCCTTGTGAGTCATTATAAGCCTAGCTAACTTCTCGTTCAAAGATGAGAATCAAAGTACCTTCTGTCTGTGAAGTAAGTACCCCAACAATTATACCAAATCCCCAACCCCTCTTACCAACAGGCTACACCTTCTGTCTGTGAAGTAAGTACCCCAACAATTATACCAAATCCCCAATCCGTCTTACCAAGAGGATACACCTTCTGTCTGTGAAGTAAGAACCCCAACAATTATACCAAATCCCCAACCCCTCTTACCAACAGGCTACACCTTCTGTCTGTGAAGTAAGTACCCCAACAATTATACCAAATCCCCAACCCCTCTTACCAACAGGCTACACCTTCTGTCTGTGAAGTAAGTACCCCAACAATTATACCAAATCCCCAACCCCTCTTACCAACAGGCTACACCTTCTGTCTGTGAAGTAAGTACCCCAACAATTATACCAAATCCCCAACCCCTCTTACCAACAGGCTACACCTTCTGTCTGTGAAGTAAGTACCCCAACAATTATACCAAATCCCCAACCCCTCTTACCAACAGGCTACACCTTCTGTCTGTGAAGTAAGTACCCCAACAATTATACCAAATCCCCAACCCCTCTTACCAACAGGCTACACCTTCTGTCTGTGAAGTAAGTACCCCAACAATTATACCAAATCCCCAACCCCTCTTACCAACAGGCTACACCTTGTGTCTGTGAAGTAAGTACCCCAACAATTATACCAAATCCCCAACCCCTCTTACCAACAGGCTACACCTTCTGTCTGTGAAGTAAGTACCCCAACAATTATACCAAATCCCCAACCCCTCTTACCAACAGGCTACACCTTCTGTCTGTGAAGTAAGTACCCCAACAATTATACCAAATCCCCAACCCCTCTTACCAACAGGCTACACCTTCTGTCTGTGAAGTAAGTACCCCAACAATTATACCAAATCCCCAACCCCTCTTACCAACAGGTTACACCTTCTGTCTGTGAAGTAAGTACCCCAACAATTATACCAAATCCCCAACCCCTCTTACCAACAGGCTACACCTTCTGTCTGTGAAGTAAGTACCCCAACAATTATACCAAATCCCCAACCCCTCTTACCAACAGGCTACACCTTCTGTCTGTGAGGTAAGTACCCCAACAATTATACCAAATCCCCAACCCCTCTTACCAACATTCACGTTATCTTTGGATGTAGTCGTATATAACATTAGTAATAGTATGGCCATCATATTTACCGGAAAGATGCAGTAATATGCTAGGAAAAGATAGCTGCCACCCCAGTTACCTTATTAGTATTAAACCTAAGGGACATTTGTAATGAGTTTGGTATACTGAAATGTGGCTAACCACTCTGAAACAATGTGAAATTAAACAACACTTTCATGATAGAGTTTATCTCTTAGCAACTTTGGATACCATGAAAAGTGTGATATATAATCAGTATAGAAAAAGGAGGATTTTCCCATAGCTGCAGTCTAAAAATTCGACAGTTTGTGACCAAAGTGCTCAGGAATTGAAGGCTGCAAGAATGCTGCCATTAGCTAGTTGATGGACAATACTAATCCCCAGGCATATAAATAATTTAGCTAAAACAGATACAAAAAAAATGGTTATGCTGGTTTTGTGGCATGCTATCATTCTGCAAACAATGAAACAGGCTATATTCATAATGAGAGATTTTAATATCAAATATTATTATCTAGGGATATGTAACAGAGAATCCAAGGTTTATATATAGGCAGGCTAACAGTATGGAATAATTATTAAATAATAAACAAGATTAAAAAATGACAACTTTTAAAAAAATAATGTTCCAGATGCAACACACACTCTTAAGTTTCCATTAAAGCTAGATCAGAGATTGCTCTATATGCAAGGCACAGGTCACCTCTGAGCAGTCTGTATGATGCTGAGTAAAGTTCATAGGTTTATAGGTAGATACTAGGCTATTGGCCCTAGGGCCTATATAAGTCTAGCCAAAAAGGTACCCTGGCTTTCGCCACCCAAGAAAATTATTTTCCTATGCCACTGTCGAGCAGAGCCACAGAGGTGATCCCCAGGGTGAATTTCCTATTTCATATCCAGTCATCAAGATTTTTCTTGAATAGTGCTAATGAGGAGCTTTGTTTGATATAGATAGGTAGTTTGTTCCAGAGTATGGGAAGTCTCTGGGACAGGAATGTATCCCTCCAGCATGTTCTGTTTTTTGTGAAGACAAGGTTTAGGTCCCTAGAGCGTGTAGCTCGGAGGGATTGGGATTTCTTTAACTAGAGCATGTCCAACAGCTCTGGGTTTGACATAGCTTTGTATGTTAGGCAGAGATTGACTCTGAGTAGGCGATATGCGACGGAGTAAAGCTGGAGTTTTTTGAGACGGTCTGCGTGGGTCATCTATTTGAGGCTTGTAATCCTCTTTGTGAGGTATTTCTGCGGCCTTTCCAGTTATTGTAGATGTCTTGTGATGTACATACCAAAAGGGGAGTTGTACTCTATAATGGGTCTAATGAGTGACGAGTAGAGGGGAACAATGACCTCTTTTTTCCTGGATGAGAAACCTTTTGTGATGAGGTGTGCCACATAGAAGGATTTCCTGACTACTGTGGCGATGTGATTTTCAAAGGAGAGACTACTGTCCACCAGTGTCCCAAGGTCTCTTATTACACTTTCAGTGTTACGTAGACTACCACCTATGTGGTAGCCCATGGGTACAAAGTTTTTACCAAAGGGGATGACAATGCACTTCTTGGCATTGAGCTTGAGGCCATGGCTTTGACACCAGGCATCTGTCTCAGTGAGGCCCTTTTGTAGGATGTCCACATTGTTAGAAGTTTCGATTATGGCTCCTAGTTTGCAGTCATCTGTGAACGTCATTAACCAAAGACCTTCTGTGTTAGCCTGTATTTCAGAAAAGTAGATACCAAACAAGAGAGGACCCAGGACTGAACCCTGTGGTACTCTACTTGTCACTGGTCTGAACTCAGATTTGGAGTCTGCTACTTTCACATTGTGGGTTCTGTCTGTGAGCCAGTTGGCAACCCATCTTGTGACATAAGGATTTATACCTAGTTTAGTGAGTTTATCTATAATTCCAGAATGGGGGATGGTGTCAAAAACCTTGGCGAGATCTAGATAGGCTGTGTGAAGAACCTTACCCTTGTCTACGGCTTTGGTGACTGCTTCAAAGAAGTCTTTCAGGTTTAGGAGACATGATCTGCCTTTTACAAACCCGAACTGGGTGGGGTCCAGAGTTTGGAGATTACCAATGTCTTTGTTTATAAGTTCCATGCAGACCAGGCTCATTAGGCTAATGGGGCGGCAGTTCCCAGGGTCCATGGTGGCTCCCCCTTTGTAGAGTAGGATAACCATCACTGTGCACCATTCAGTGGGCACAAAGCCTGTGGTGAGGCTATGATTGAACATGGTGCTTAGGTGGGGTGCCAGTTCATTATGTAGTTCATGTAGAATGCAGCCTGGGATGTTGTCAGGTCTCATGGATGCTGTATTATCGGCTTTGGAGAGTGTGGTTTTTACCTGTGCAGCCGTGATTACAGGAACTTTGCATTCTTCCGGTATAGAGATGGGCCCTTTAGGGGGTGAGAGGGGGGTAAAGTTAGCACTGAACCTATCTGCCAGGGTGTTGGCAATATCAGTTGGTTCTGTATATTTAGTGCCATTGTGTTGAAATTCAGAGCAAATCTGAGTGTTGCCATTGAGATTCTTGACATAGCTATAGAATGCTTTGTGGTTGCCTTTAGAATCAGTGGCAGTTTTGTTTTCATAACTAGCTTTGGAAGATTATATGAGGGATCTCAGCTTCTTACTGAGGCTGACCAGGGAGTTCCTCCAGTCATGCAACAGTTTCTTTCCTCTGTTGTAGAGTTTGTTTGTGGGAGGGGACCACCAGATTGGCCTCCTTTTTTTGGAGGATAAAATCGTGGTTCTGTTAGGGATAGCATGATCCATGCACTCATGTAAGTGCTTATAAAGTGCATTTGCATAGGATTCAGCAGTCGTACCTCTATGGTCCATCTGCATGGGTGTCATGAAGTTTGCCACTTCTGTCTTAAGAAGCATGAAGTTTGCTTTGGAGAAATTTTTTATGGTGGTTTTCCTAATGGGGGCTGGGGCGGGATGTGGATGTCTAGGGTAATTAGCTTGTGGTTGGATCTGACCAACAACAAATTGACCTCTGGTGTGGAACACCGGTCGCCCATGTTGGTAAAGACCAGGTCTAGGATATTGCTGCCCCTGGTGGGGGTGTGGATAAGTTGAGCCAAGGCATTGGAATTTATGAATTCCAGAAAATGTTGAGCAAAAGAGTTGGTACATGAGTCATTTTCCCAGTTAATGGTGGGGTAATTGAAATTGCCCATTATTAGGGTGTTGGGTTGTACCCTAATATTTTCCAGTGTATCAAGAAAAGAGGAGTGGGAATCCTGGGGCATGGTGGGGGATCTGTAGCAAGTTACAGTTTGGATTGCGGTCTTGCCCAGAGTCAGTTGCACTTGAATAGTCTTGGATACATTATGCTGAGCAACTAGCCTGGAGGTGTGGATATCCTTAATGAATATGGACACGCCTCTGCCTTTAGTGTTTCGGTCCAGGTTAGGTGGCCGAAAGGTGTGGTATGAATTACAGCCTGGTAATGCAGTGGTGCTCTCTGGTGCCTTGAACCAGATCTCTGTCACTGCACAGACGTTGATGTTCTCCATTTTAAGGAGTGACTTGAGTGAATGCATTTTGAGGTTTAGACATCTAGCATTGAGTAACATTACCCTCAGATTTTGGTTGCTTGTACCCGTTATGGTTGTGAATTTGTCATTTGAACCTTTCCTAAAAAAGGCACTATAAGAGTGACAAGAGCCTTAACCAGTGTCCAGAATCCCAAGGGCATCAGGTGCAGGCCATCTCTGGCAAAGCATCGTGGTCTGTCGATCATGTCATCTGATCAGACAGATAATGGATCCCCTTAGAATGACACGAGAAGCTTAGCCAATTGAAGTGAATCATTTTGTCCTTGTACTGTAGTATTGTTCTGGGTGATGGCAGGATGCTACTCAGGGCTAGGGTCATACCTGCCTAGGCTACAAGATCGGAGAGCTCCTCCATGTCTCTTTTCATGTAGTCCTGGGAGTTACATCTCAGATCATTCACACCAACATGGACAATGACAGAGTCATATTTGTACTTGTTGTGAAGTGACCTGAGTGCATGCATTATGTGGCGGATCCTGGCACCCGACAGGCAGCTGACAGTAACTTTCTCCTTGTTTAGACTGGTGAGTGGAACATCAGTGTGCCTGACTATGGAGTCACCATTGACTAGAGTGTTGGGTACGTTGTTATGCCTTACTGTGGTTGAGTGGCACACTGAGTTTGTGAGCTATGTGTCATTTGGGTTGTGTTGGGGGGTGGAGGTTGCTTGCATTTCTGCTTTGGAGGTCTCTGTTGCTTGATCAGATTTTTATTGAGAGCCTCTGTAAATGTAGGTGTGTGTTTTGTGTTGCTATGTGTGTGTTTTGGTGCTATAGGTTTTGAGAGACTATGTGATGAGTGTGGTGCTGTGCAAGTGTTTACCTTCTCCTCTTGACTGTCTAGTCCAGTCTTGGGTGATAAAAGCTTTGCTTCCAGTTTGGCTATATAATGCATCTCTCACAGGTTGTAGTGTTGGGTGGTAGGAAGAGAGGATTGTCTGTGTATATGAGGCAATTGCTACATTGCCCCAAGATGCCCAGATTCATCAGGTAGACAGGAGAAAACACCAGGAGCTGACCCTTAGAAATGCCTGGATAGGTGCTTATTTATTAAGTACTAAAAACTGTTTTCCTCTAGACAAGTGAGGAAAGTTGAGTGCTGTAGTAATTTGTAGCTTATTTAGTGCTTACAATGATTTCTGAACAAGTGCTGAGCTCAAAGAAACAAATTTGAGTGCTAAAACTAAAAAAACTGGCTAGTTCTAAGGGAAAATGTGAAGAGCAGACTTTATGGCGCTATGAACAGTTTAACCCTAACTAAGCGGTGATGCATCAAGTGCATTTTTTTTTAATATAACAGTAGCAAATGAGCAAACTGATTTAAACAAATTAACCAATTAATCAATAAAAGCTAAAAACTGAGCCCCGTTCCAGCAGTCTTCAATCAGACAAGTTCTAACTACACACTCCTGCTACTAGAGTGCAGGGGAACCTTCTCCAAAAAAAGATGGTCTGGATTAGTGCTCATGTTATACAAGCAAAGCTAGATTCATAGGTTCATAGGTTCATAGGTTCATACTAGGCTATCTGCCCGAGGGCATTTACAAGCCTAGCCCATAGTTTTGTGGCTTACACCACCCCTTTAGTATGGGGAACTATACCCATTATTTTGCTGTGCCTCTGTTGAGCAGTGACACTGAGGTAATCCCTGGGGTATATCTGCAATCTCCCATCCATTGGTCAAGATTTCTCTTGAACAAGGCCAGCGAGGTGCTCTGCCTCACATATACCGGGATTTTATTCCACAGCATAGGGAGTCTTTGGGTGATGAATCTATCCCTCCAGCACGTCCTATTAATAGCCGTGTCAAGGTTTAAGTCTCCCGCCCTTGTGGCTCTGACGGATCTAGATTTTTTGAGGTGAAGCATATTCATCAAATCTGGGTTTGACATGGCCTTGTATGTTAGGCACAGGTCACCTCTGAGCAAGCGGTAAGCGACTGAATAGAGCTGGAGTTCTTTCAGTCGGGCAGCATAGGACAGATGTTTGAGACCCTTTATCCTTTTGGTGAGGAACTTTTGTGGCCTCTCCAGCTGCTGCAATTGTCGGGTCAGATACATTCCGAATGGGGCATTGTACTCAATCATTGGTCTGATGAGTGATGAGTATAGGGAGACTATGACCTCCCTTGATCTAGATGAGAATCCCTTCATGATAAGGTGGGCAATGTAGAAGGTCTTCCTAACTACTTTAGCTACATGGGTGTCGAATGACAGACTACTATCAACCTGGGTCCCCAGGTCCCTGATAACTTCTTCTGTGCTCAGTGGATTGCCACCTATTTGGTAGCTAGGGGTAACCTTGTTTTTCCCGAAGGGTATGACTATGCATTTTTTGGCATTTAACTTTAGGCCATGGCTCTGGCACCAGTTATCCGTTTCTGTGAGACCCTTCTGAAGGATATCTGTGTCAGATGTGTTTTCTACTATGGCCCAGTTTGCAGTCATCTGCAAACTTTGTCAGCCATAACCCTCCTGTGTTTGCTTGTACTTGGAAAGGTAGATGCCAAACAAGAGTGGGCCCAGGACTGAGCCCTGTGGTACACCACTTGTGACAGGCTTTGAGTCTGACATGGCGCCAGCAACTCTGACCCTGTGGGATCTGTCACTCAGCCAGTTTGCAACCCATCTTGTGATGTATGGGTTAACTTTTAAGCTGATGAGTTTTTCAATGATACCCGAGTGGGGTATTGTATCGAAGGCCTTTGCCAGATCGAGGTAGGCTGTATGGACTGCCTTTCCCTCATCAATGGCTTTGGTGACTGTTTCGAAAAAGTCAACCAAGTTTAGAAGGCATGATCTGCCTTTGACAAAGCCAAACTGGGATGGATCCAAAGTCTGCAAATTCCCTATGTCTTTATTTATGAGGTCCATTATGATCCTCTCCATGGCTTTGCAGATAAGGCTTGTCAAGCTAATGGGCCGGTAATTTCCAGGGTCGGTGGAGGCACCGCCTTTGTGAAGTGGGACCACAGTTGCAGTGCGCCACTCCCTGGGTATGTATCCAGAGGTACAGGTTCAGCAGGTCTGAATTTAGTCTATGCTACAGCAAACAAGGCGTACCAATTTCAGAAAGGAACAGTTCAAATAAGCAGGCACAATAAGCCTTTAACCAGAAACTCCCAACTCAAAAGAGCAGAATCTACCCTCTCCTCCCACAAGAGTGCAGACCACACCTTCTTAATGTAAAATAACTGGCCTGAAGCCCAAGTGCTTAAACCAGAACTAATACACTTTTAGAATAACAGACACTAAGCCTTCAATCAGCTACTGCCAACTTAGAAGGATATAAGCTACCTGTCCTGCCACAACAGTGCAGACCACAAACCTTCTTAATGTAAAACAACTGGTCTGAAGCCCAAGTGCTTAAACCAAAAGGCTTAGAATAACAGTTACAATTTAATCAGGCTACTACCAAGCAGTAATAAATGCAGCAGAATAAATACAATTGAGCACTTTTAAGAAGAGGCAAAAGCAAAATAAAGTGCAATTTTGTTTTAGTAAAGTGCAAGGAGAGAGGAAGGAGGAGTAGAAGAAAAATTCAAGGTTAAGAACTTGAGTGGGTTGGCCTTCACAAATGTTCTCTCTGTATTAAGTAGAGTGAACACCAGACTGGGAGGGGTGTCCCAGATCAAATTTACAGTAGGGGCAAGCAACTGCAAAACCACCAACTATAAAAAAACAGTTTCAGGACAGATGAGAAACCTAAAACAATGCCAGAAAAATATATAAAATAATTCAGTCAGGCATAAAAATTATTCAGTCAGGCAAAATTAAGACAATGTAGAACTCTTAAAGGTATATTTATTAATCAGTGATATATTTTCATATTGTTTGAGAATCACACTTCAGACAGAACACCAGGAGTTCCAACAGTGTTTATTTCAGTCTGTCCACATAAGACAGATCTAGAAGACACTGAATTTTCTTTGTAAGGAACCTTCGTGGTCTCTATAATTGCTGCAGGTATTTAGAAAGGAACTTGTACTCTATTATTAGCCTAATGAGGGAAGAATACAGGGAGATTATAACCTCTTTTTTTTCTGAAGGCAATGCCCTTACTTATGAGAAGAGCAATATAAAATGTCCTTCTTACCACTGTGGAGACATGGTGATCAAAGTTAAGCTTGCTGTTAACTTGTGTGCCCAGATCTCTCACCACTGACTGTGTGCTTAGGGTATTGATATTGATGTGGTAGTTTGCAGGAACATCACCCTTGTTGAAGGGGAAGATAATGCATTTTTTTGCATTAAGCTTAAGACCATGATTTTGGCATCAGTCATTATTCTGCATAAGACCTTCTTGCAGGATGTTGACGTAGTCATCAGAAAACTTTGTCAGCCACAGTCCTTTAGTTTTAGCCTTCTTTTTTTTCTTCTTCTTTCGGCTTTTTCCCGGTTAGGGGTCGCCACAGCAGATCACCTGTCCACTCATGATTGGCAGTTGAGTTTTACGGTGTTGAGTTGCCAGCCCGGCACCCAACCTTCCACAGAAGGCACACACATGCACACACTCACACCTAGGGCCAATTTAGAGTGTCCAATCCACCTACAGCATGTCTTTGGGATGTGTTGGAGGAAACCGGAGCACCCGGAGGAAACCCACGCGACCACAGGGAGGACATGCAGACTCCATACAGAAGGCACCCCAGCCGAGAATCGAACCCGGAGAACCTCTTGCTGTGAGGTGGCAATGCTAACCGCTGCACCACCATGGCTGCCTTACATTAGTTTTAGCCTGTACTTTGCAAAAGTAGATTCTGAACAGTAGTGGTCCCAGAATTGAGCCCTGTGGAACACCACTGGTTACAGGTTGGTTGGAGGAGGTGGAGTCCCCTATTTTGACCGTATGAGTTCTATCAGTGAGCCTGTTTGCAACCTACCTGACAATATATGCATTGATTTACAGCTGAGTGAGGTTATCAATGAAGCCTGAGTGGGGGATTGTGTCAAAATCCTTGGCTAAGTCTAGGTAGGTAGATTGTATGCACAGATTTGCCCTCATTGTATGCACAGATTTGCCCTCATCGAGGGCTTTGCTGACTGTTTCAAAGATGTCTGCCAAGTTTAACAGGGATGATCTCCCTTTGATAAAGCCAAACTGGGTGGGGTTGAGCATTTGGAGATTTCTTATATCTTTGTTAATAAGGTCCATGATGATTCTTTCCATGTCCTTGCAGATAAGGTTGGTCAGGCTAATGGAGCTATAGTTCCCAGGGTCCGTGGATGCACCGCATTTATGCAAAGGGATGACCGTAGCTGTTTTCCATTCCACTGGGATGAACCCAGTGCTTAGGCTGTGATTGAAAAGTGTGGTCAATGGTGATGCTAATTCCTGTTTTAACCCATGTAAAACACAGCTCGGGATGTTGCCTGGTCCCATAAAGGATCTGTTTTTGACCATGAAGTGGGCATTTAAGACCTGCTCCTCAGAGATACTAGGCGAGGTAAAGGTGTAGTGATGCTTTGGGGTATATGTGGCGGGGACAGGGGAGTGAAGTTTTCATTGAACCTGTCAGCTAGCAGGTTTGCTATATCCACAGCTTTTATATATGTAGTACCATTAACTACGAGTTCAACACAAATCTGGGTTTTAATTTTGAGGTAAGGGATGTAACTAAAGAACTTCTTGTGGTTATTCTTAGTTAGGGAAGCTAATTTGGATTCATAGTTAGCATTGGAGGACTTCACTAGGAGTCTTATTTGCTTGTTTAAGTTGAGAAGGGAGTGTTTCCAGTTTTGAGACTGTTCCTTCCTACTCTTTGACAGCAATTTCTTTCTCCTATTGTATAGCCTATTAATGGGAGTTGTCCACCAGGCAGGTTTGTTTTTCCTTGAAGATCTTGCTTTAGTGCTATCAGGTATGGCAAAGCCAATACAATTGTACAGGTGCTTGTATAAAACATTGGTATATAACTCAGCATAGGTGTCTGTTTCTTCAGTGGGGGGAGGGGTCTATTAAGCTATTTATGCAATCATGTAAGAGACTGTAATTGGCCTTGGAGATTTTTTTTTGTCTAGTTGTTGCTGGGGGGGGGGTATCTTGTGTTATAGCTACTTATAGTGAGACTGATTTGTGGTCAGATCTCACCAGGGATGGCCACACACTTGGAGTGGTGCAGCAGTCCCCCATGTTGGTGAGGACCAGGTCCAGGAACTTTGAGCCCCTTGTGGGTGTGTCAACCAACTGGTCCAGTGCATTGGAGTGTACAAAGTCCAGGAACGTTTGAGCAAGTGAATTAGAACACATATAATTTACTCAGTCTATGGAAGGGTAATTAAAGTCACCCAAATCCAGGGTGTTTGGTTGTATCTTGATTAACTCAAATAGATCCAAGTAGGCTGAGTGGATGTCCTGATTCATGGAGGGGGTCCTATAGCTGACAATGACCTGAAGATGAGTCTCACCTACAGTCAATTGCACTAGAATTAATTCAAGGGAATTGAGCTGTTTAGCAAATCTAGAGGTATATTTATCTTTAATGAATATTGCTACACCACCTTCTTTAGTTCTCACACCTTCAGTTTGTGGTCTGAACGTGGGGAAAGAAATGTAACCTTGTATAGCTGGTGTGCTCTCCGCAGCTTTAAGCCATGTCTCAGTGACTGCATAAATGTCAGCATCTTCCAGGGTGAAGACTGCTTCCAGTGAGTGCAGTTTCTGGTTTACACTCCTAGTTATTACTAGTAGGATAACCTTGAGGTTGTTTTTAGAGGGTATTTTTATGTCGAGAATTTTGTTCTTGTGACATTGCCTAAAAAGGCACTATGTAGATGGCAAAAGCCTTAGCCAGTAACCGAAATCCCAAGGGTGACAGATGAAAACCATCTTTGGCAAAGCATCAAGGTCAGTCACATGTCATCCCATGCTGACAGATACTGGATTCCCTTTGAATGACACCAGGAACTAAGCCAATTATTGAAGTCAATCATTCTGTTTGTCTTGAGGTATCATCCTAGGCAAAGGTAAAATGCTACTTAAGGCTAGGGACATACCTGCCTGAGACACATAATCCAAGAACTCAGTCATGTCTCGCTTCATATAGTCCAGTGAAGTACATCTCAAGTCATTCACACCAACACTGACTATGAAGAAGTCATAACAGTGCCTGTTGTTGAGAGACTTAAGTGCTTGTGTGATGTGGTGGATCCATACCACCTGACAGACAGCTGACTGTGACCTTTTCCTTATCCAACCTGGTGAGAGGGACCTCTGTGTGTCTCACAATGAGTCGCCTATGACTAAGATGTTTTTTTTGTGTGTTATGCTTTTGGGGCTTGACTGGTGAGACACTAGTGTGTGATATATTATATGTACTATGTTCTGCAGAGGATGTATTGTGTGAAGCAAGTTTGTGTTTAGGAGGTCTCTGATGTTTAGGCAAACTTCTTTTAAGGGCCTCCGCATATGTAGGTTTATGTGTTATTGGTTTGGTAGGTACGGGAGGTGAGTTGTTCATACTGACAACCTACTTAGTTTCAGATGGACTGACTGGTGAGTGAAAGAGCTGGGATTCTAGTTTCTTGATATAGATGCATCTCTCACATAACAAAGTTGTGTGGACTAAAAGAAGTGGGTTGTCAGTGTACTGTACATGAGGCAATTGCTACATTTCCTCAGGATGCCCACACCAACAAGGCTGGCCAGAGAAACTGTTGGAAATTGTCCATCCATAATGATAGGTAAGTTGATGTGGTCAGAAAATAGGGACAGGACAGGAAGGAACAGGTAAAGTAGAGGACAGGAGAAGTGGACAAAAAATACAAAGGGATAGTGGGTATGATATGCGTTGGTACCTCAGGAGTTTTGCTGAATGTATCACCTGTCAGTGAGGGACAGTCATGAGAACTCACTGATGATGCACCAGCAGAGTATTAAGGGAAAATTTGCAAGTAAAAGTGTTTGAGTCTATAACCATCAACAGTGCCCACCACTGCATGGCAGTGTGTGATGCACAAATGCTGTGCTATGTAGCAAACAAGCACAAACTGATCTAAACAAATTAACGAATACTCAAAACTGAGCCCTGTTCCAGCACTCTTCAGTCAGATGAGTTCTAACAGCACACTCCTGCCACTAGGGTATAGGGAAACCCTCTCCAACAAAAGATGTCCTGGGTTAGTACTCAAGTTATGCAAACATAACTATATTCATCAAGTCTGAATCTAGTCTATGCTACTGCAAACAATGTGTAATACTTTGAAAAAAAATAAGTTCAAAATGCGCAGTGATATTGTAAAAAATGCAGTTCAAAAGTGAATATGCAGTGAAAAATTCTACTGAAGTTTTGCAGAGATCAGCAAATGGCTTGGATTTGCTTATGTAGCAAATGACAGCAAACTGATTTAAACAAATTAACCAATTTTGAGCCCTGTTCCAGCAACCTTCACTCAGATGAGTTCTAACTGCACACTCCTGCCACTAAGATGCAGTGAAACCATCTCCAACAAAAGATAGCCTGGTTTAGTGCTCAAGTTATATAAACATACCTAGATTCAGGAAGTCTCCGTCTAGCCTATGTTACAGCAAACTAAGTGTACCAATTTCAGAAAAAAAATAGTTCAAATAAGCAGGCACAATAAGCCTTCAACCAGCAGTTCCCAGCTCAGAAGGCAGAAGCTACCATCTCCTCTGACAAGAGTGTAGACCACAAACCTTCTTAATGTAAAATAACTGTCCTGAATCCCAAGTGCTTAAACCAGAAGTAAGACACTTTTAGAATAACAGGCACACTAAACCTTCAACAAGCAATTCATAACTTAGAAGGATGTAAGCTACCTCTCCTGCCAGAAGAGTATATACCACAAAGCTTCCTAATGTAAAACAACTGGCCTGAAGCCCAAGTGCTTAAACCAAAGGGCTTAGAATAACAGTTACAATTTAATCAGGCTACTAACAAGCAGCAATAAATGCAGCAGAATAAATGCAATTGAATACTTTTTAGAATAAGCAGCAACTAAAAATTAAGTAATAAAGTAGGAAGGGACATAAATACAGTAAAAACAGCTAAAGTGCATGTATTTTTTTGTTTTAGGTTAAGTGGAAAGGGAGGAAATAGAAGATAATTCAAGGTTAAGAAACTAAGAGGGTGTGTCTTCCCAAATGATCTATATTTACTGAGTAGAATGAGCTGATGAGATGGGACTGGGAGGAGTGTCCAAAATCAGATTTATAGTAGGGGCAGGCAACTCAAAAGCCACCAAGTTTAAGAACACAACAAAAATGGGGTCGGTGGAAGGGAAAAATTAAATGCAGCCAGAGATCAGCAATATTCAGGCAGAGTACAGCTAGCAGGCCAAACATTTCAGCTAAATAGAGATATTTCTAACTAAAAGAGCAATGCTGTTTCTCAGCTCCTCCCACTACTTAACTGATGTTATTCACTGTTTGCAAAGGAATTCTTTGCTAACTTGAACTGACCCTAGCCAAGTCTTCTTAAAATACCTACAGAACAGAAAACTTAAAACGAAACAAATGTAATATAGGAATAAGTTACAAAATAGAAGTGACCAAACCTTAAATGAAAAGCTTCATTTCAAAATAAAATGCAACCTGAGATCAGCAATATTTAGGCAGAGTAGAGCAAGCAAGCCAAACACTTCAGCTAAATAGAGAAATTTCTAACTAAAAGAGCAATTCTGTTTCTCAGCTCCTCCCACTGATTAACTGATGGCATTCACTGTTTGCAAAGGAATTCTTTGCTAACTTTAACTGACCCTAGTCAAATGTGTCTTAAAAACTTTAGCAGAATAGAAACCTTAAAACAAATCAAATGTAATACGAGAATACAATACAAAATTGAAGTGATCAAACCTTAAATGAAAAGCTTCAATTCAAAATAAAATGCAGCCAGAAATCAGCAATATTCAGTCAGAATAAAACAAGCAGGCCAAACACGTCAGCTAAATAGAGATATTGCTAACTAAAAGAGCAATGCTGTTTCTCAGATTCTCCAACTAATTAACTGATGTTATTCACTGCTTGCAAAGGGATTCTTTGCTAACTTGAACTGACCCAAGCCAAGTCTTCTTAGAACAACAACAGAACAGAAAACTTAAACCAAAATAAATGTAATACAAGGATACGATACACAATTGAAGTGACCAAACCTTAAATGAAAAGCTTCAATTCAAAATAAAATGCAGCCAAAGGTCAGAAATATTCAGGCAGAGAACAGCAAGCAGCCCAAATAAACACTTCAGGTAAATAGAGCTATTTCTAACTAAAAGAGCAATGCAGTTTCTCAGCACCTCCCACTAACTGTTATCCACTCTTTGCAAAAGAATTGTTTGCTAACTTTAACTGACCATAGCCAAGTATTCTTAAAGATCTTTAAGATCATGTTAGATCATCTTGCAGCCAGTTCACAGTATGAGCAGCATAGATAAACATTGGATATGTATGTGCACTTCTGGAAAGATGCAAGCAAGAGAGGAAGAAGGAGAAATGTAAGAAAGAAATTTGTAGTGTGGCTTAATAGTAAGGAAGAAAAAAAAATTGAAAAATATAAGGTATGAGACACAGTAATTGCAGCTCTGTGAATATCACCTAAAGAGGTAAGGGCTTTTATACATATTAATAAAGAAACTGTGACATTTTGTTTGAAACAGGGCAATATATGGAACGTTTCTTAGAGAAATTTGAAAAAAAATACTGTAGTCCATGAAACTCTCAAGTAGTGCAGACTTTTAATAGATAAACAAAAAAGGAATTGTGTACAATTTTGGACTGAGGTGAATAAAGAAACATTGAAAGACTGTTTAAAAACTGCATGTAGGGAAGTTTTGGACACTATGAAAATATATGATGATAGAGGTTTATGGACTGGGGATGGGACTGCAGGTTGATTTTGAAAATGGAAAAAGAAAAGAAAAGATTATGCATATTCCAAGTGTAATAAATAGTGAAGGCAATAGAGGCTTTGTAAGATATAGGGGACAAACGAAAATCTTTTTTTTTCCTGTGGAAAGAATGATTATTTGATAATTAATTGTGATAAGAGAAAATATTTTATTTGTGGAAAGATGAGATGTGAAGCAAAGAAATATGATTTGATGTGCAAAAATGTGGGGAAAATGTGACATGATTGGATAAATTGTGTCGAACAAATACAAGATGAACAAAAACAAACTCAAGACAGTGTATATGATATTAAAAAAGTATAAAACATGAGCATGAAAAACAAAACATTATAAAAGAAGAAAATAAAAAAATAATGTATAAGGAAAATGAAAATAATGAAGGTGAAAAAATAGTGTTAGAAACAAATGAAGAAGATATAAATTGGAAAATTGTGAAATGAAAAAAAGAATTTTATAGGAAGAAAAAAGAGAGAAAAAGAAAAAATAATACTGTGATTGTGAAAGAAAATTAAAAAAGATAAGAGGTAAGATGGAAAATCTAACAGAATTGAAAAAAATCTAAAAATTCTATCAAAAATGTTAATAGTATGAAGAATATTAAAATAATATTAGGTGTTTTGGAATGATGTATGCTACTTGACATGCATGTAATAACTTTAGAAGATACAAGAATATTGACAGAAGAAGAAATAATACAGATGGAAAAGTTATGCGATAAAAGTATTGTGTAGAATATGGGAAAATATATGTGTTCAGGGATCACTGTGTTGTGTAATGAAACAGGTAAAATTTTAGATTATACTATAGTTGAATTAGGTAGAATAACAGTGTTATGTATAAGATATAAGAAAGATGTGTATAGAATTATTGCAATAAACACATATGTTACTAAAAAGAAAGAGACAACATGTTTTAAAAAATCTTAAACTATGTAGGAGTGAATATGGAAATAATGCTAGTGGGATATTGCAACTGTGATTTAAGGAAAATAAAGAAGGGGATGAAGTTAAGAGAGTATATGAATAATGAAAAGCAAAAGGTTATATATGTGGGAAAATAAACATTGGACTTACAAAAGAAATGAGATCAAAACAGAGATTGATTATTTCATAATATCAGATAGTTTAAAAATTATAAAAGTGGGAATAAAGAAAACAACTTTTTCAGATCATTTGGCTGTATGGGTTGAAGTAAAAGAGAAAGAACAGCATAAACGTTTAAGTAAAGGTATTAAAGATTGAATGAGAAAGATTTAGATGAAAGAGATAGAAAGGTAATTGATCAGTTATGGAAAGATCATGCAGAAATGAAAATGCTTTATGAAAATTGGACTGCTTGGTGGATAAGCTTTAAAGAAAAATATAAAAAATGTTTCTTAGCATGTCAAGCAATGAGAAGAAGGAAAGAAAAGCAATAATACAAGTTTTTAAGTCAGACATTATTTTAAAAGCATTAAGAAATAAAGCATTTTATGAAAAAGAGAAAGAAATATATGCAATGAATCAGAGAAGATTAAGAATATGTTACATAAACAAAGCTATTTTTACAAGGAAAAAAGAGGTGGTTCTGTATTTGAGCAAGACAGTGAGAGAAAATGAGAGAATAATAAAGCAAATGAAAAATAATAAAAGAGAGAAAGTAAATAGACAAGAAAATATATTTGAGGCAATTAAGCAGTATATAAAATACATTTAGGAAGAGAAAGATAAAAGGGAGACAATGATGGGAAGTAAATAAATTAAGTAAAGAACAGAATGAGATTATGCAGAAAAATATAAATATAGGAAAGTTTGATGAAATTTTAAAACATATGGGTATGGAGAAAGCTACAGGAATAAGTGGAATTGAGTATTTTATGTATTATAAATAATATGAAAGAGCGGCAAAAAATATAATTTGTGGAAGTATTCAATTCATTGTTAGAAAAAAAGGATAATTACAAAAATAATATGCACAAGGGTCATGCAATTTGGAAAAAAGGAAACAGGAAGATATTAAAAATGGAGACAGTATAAAATAAAATGGATTACAAAATATTTATGAGAATAATAGGGAGAAGATTATGAAAAGCTGTGGATAAGTTAATGAAGTCTATTATTTTTCTAAAAAAGGAAAGGAAGTCAACATTTATTATGGATATTAAAACAGGAGATAGATTATATTGTAAATAAAAAGGTAGAACCTAAAATATTGATGGGAGATGTGAGTAAGGTTTTGACAGAATACAATATGAGGAATTATGGAATATATTAAGAGATTATAATGTAAGTCATAAAATAATAAAACTTATAACATCAATATATGAGAATAATAACATTAAAATAATATTAAATTGATGGTTAAGTGAAGAAATAAGAACAGAGTGTGGGATAAGACAGAGTTGTCCAGCAAGTAGTATTTTATTTGCATCAGTCATGAATATGATTGTAAACAAAATTAATAGAGAATTGAAATGGCAAGGTATGGAATAAAGAGAGTATATGTTCCCATTATTCTTACATATGCAGATGATATAGTCTTAATTACTAAGAATACGAAATGGATGGAACAAGGAATTAGAAAATTAAATAAATATCTAAATATGCTTTGCTTAAGCTTTAATAAAGACAAAAGTAAAGGGATTTTTGGGTGTGAATTGGAAGGTATTCACTTTAATGATGAAGAAACAGATATTTTGAGAATAACATTTGGGATAAATGCAAGGAGAGAAATACAATGGAAGAGACTTACACAAAGATTGAAAGAAATATGTATATTTTGGAGATCATATAGATTGTCTTATAAAAAGTATATTTGATAAATTCTATTCTTTGGGGTAAAATAGAATATCTGACAACCATATATATGATCCCATCTAAGTATGAAAAATAATTGTTAATTATTATATTTTCATTTATATGGGAATCAAGGTTGAATCCTGTAAGAAGAGGAATATTGTATGTTAAGGAAGAAGAAGAGGAACTAGGATTAATTAATCCTATAGTTCATGCTGCTAGGATTAATTAATCCTATACTTCATGTTGCCTCTTTGAATCTGTATAAAATAATGATAGGATTAAAATGAGAAAATAGAAATATAGTAAATGATATAATTAAGTTCAAATATAAAAACATTTGGGAAAATTAAAAGATGAGAAAAGATATAAGAATAATGTCAATGAAGATATTAAAGAATATCAAAACAAAATATTATTATGGAAATTAAAAATGGAAAATGTTGAAAAAACTGAAAAGAGTAGTACTTGAATACAATGAATGAGCATTATTATATTTATCACTGGAAGTATTTAGAAAATGAAAAAAATGCAATTAAACCAAGGTTTATATGGAGTAAAAAATGCATGAATGTAAAAAGTTCATGTGGAGATTAACAACAAGCAAATTGCCTGTTAAGGCAAATATGCCATATAAAGGTTTCAAGAAGGATATGTAATTATTGTAGGGAAATTGAGATGACAGAACATTTTTTAAATGAGTAAGAGTTAAAAAAGTGGAAGAAATTGTGAAATTAACATAAAAGATGATTTCAAAACTGTAAGTGATATAAATACGAATATGATAGACTATGGGTATTATGGTAACAGCAGGAAAAAGGACATGCAAGAAATTGATAGAAAGCTGTTTTATATTTTATGGGTGATTTGGAATAAAGGACTGAATGAAATAAAATACAATAGGAAATGGGCATTGTCTTAAATTTTGTAGAAGATATGTTTTTGGTTGTGAAAAAAATGGTGGGAGGCTGAAATATATGGTGTATATTATTTTGTAATGTAAGTTGGAATCAGTTATAAATTATATAATGTAAATAGCGTATGTAAGTTGTTATAATTAATAAAGAATCCCTACTGTTTTAATAGGTACTGTGGGATCTTCCTCCTCTCATCTGAAGGACAGAACACTCAGCAGTGCATCACCCCCCAATATGGTGCACTGCAGTGTCAGCAATCCACCTCCTTGATGTAAGGATAGAACTCACAGCCTCTGCATCAAAGGTGAGTATGCTACCTGTTGCATCACTGACACTGCTAGCAGTTGTCATCACACTGTTTGTCAGATTGAAACATACCAAACATGCAGCCTGACATGAGAGTACTCACTGCAAGAGAAATTTATCAAGACAGAGCATCTGTGATTCTGTTCAATGGTATTTGACTTTTGACAATAATAAATCTATATGTATACGTAATGGACATGCTGAGCATATAGGTGACAGACAAGGGTCAGGTAATTCTACTCAATTGTTTGTGAAATGATCAGCAAACTGCTATTTATGGATATTAAATATATGGACCTTGTAGTGGTCCTTTGATGTTACTGGGTTGACAAATATACCCATCCATGACAACAGGATTTTTTTCCAGGTTGGGGGGGTTGAACCTACTGCCATCCTAACAATCTCAGTGCACATATACTTAACATGATGAAACATTTATCCACCTATGCAGAGTGAGGCATGCAGATGCTCACTTCTAACATTATACAGTCATACTAATTCACTTAATGTATGTCAATACTGACAGGTGTGGTACTGCTATATAAAAGTTATGCTTACTTAATTTTAATAGCTGCAACTTTTACTATGCAGAGACATCTTTCATGATAGCAGGTGTACATACCCTTGTGCTCTCAGAGGCACTCTAGTCTTCTCCTGTGCTTCTCCCTATTCCTTTCAATCTTTGCAGAGGCTGGCAATATAAAAAAAGCATAATGAAAAATTGGATGTTTTCATACATTACCACAATATTTGTTTAGCTTAAAGATTGCATTATTTCAATACTGAGGTAACTTCATTGTCCCATTGATCAAAGAAGTCAGGCTTGTGTCAACTCAAGTCACTGTATTAGTGACATCCCTGATCCCCCCCATAGATGGGATGCCAGCATGAGTGACAGCCTTAGCCAAACTATTCCAGGCATCACCCTTATACTGTGACCTGCAGGAGCCTACTGCTCTAACATTTATGGAGAATGGGAATCTCCTGCACTAGTCCATTAATCAAGGAGCCTCAATCCTCACAACTAACACCAGTGAGGGAAATGCACATTGGGAGGATGACAAGTACATACAGAGTAAAGTACAATTTCCTTTAAGAGCACACAGAGATCACAGTCAGTCTGGGGCTGGTTTCTCCCTCTCTCTCTCTCTCTGTCTCTCTCCAGATCTCCAATAAGACTCCTCACTGGCACAGCTATAGGGTTAAGATATCAGTTGAGTGGTCAAGCCAAAACCTCTGGCACCCTCTCTGTCCAACCAGTGCTTTGTGTCCCTGCCCACGTAGCTTACACACACACACTTTGAGATTTGATTTACATATAAACACACATACACTCCTGGGGAAGGCTGGCACAGGTTTACTAGGTATGTCCCCTTCTGCACAGACTATAAGGTAGTAATCACTGTCACCATCCACCCTTATCAGCTCCTATAAGGCCTTTATAAAGGGTGGCCAATTCTACTGTGTAATGTTACTGTTATCTAAATGGTAAGTGTGTCCAAGACTTTAAGGCTATTTAAGAGTGGCCTGTACAGTGTCACCAAATACATATGCAAGTACTCTAAGAGCTTAAATGTCTCTAAACAAACCAGCCTCAATTAAAAGAACTAAATATATTTAATAATACTGAAAGCACAAGACAATACTCAATAACTCAACACAGTGACAACATAGTTCATAATCACAGGAAATGTTTCGAAACAACATTGCAGGACAGTCTCAAATAAATACAGAAAACATCTAAAGTAATCTTTACTATATTCCTATCTATATCTAAGAGATACTATGCCCTAAATTACTTACTTACAGAGCCAGGCAAATACAGATGAGAAGTGCTGATGAGAGACTGTTTCTAGGTCCAAAGACAAATACAAAAATGCCCAATCTCACACTCTGAGATAGTTCTTAAATTACTATCAAACATTTCTGCTGGGTTATCTCAGATTGCATCATTCTTTGTCACCTCTGTCTTCAGTTTCCAGGCTAACAGAGCTTAAAATTTAGCAGCTCTGTGTCAAAAATACTTATGTTTGCCTGGAATTGGAAGTTATAAAACAGTTACACACTTCTACATTTGAAAGCTGTAATTATTTCTGTTTCTAGACAATAGAAAGAATTTCTAGCTGCAGACACCCTGTCTCCTAGCAGAGATAAACACCATCGTAAACAATTCACTTATTTTCTTAGAGTTTGCAAGTTAACTCTGTTCTTTTCTGGTAGGGTACACTGTGGTTACATTCTTGAAGCTCGGCACATAACATACAGTTTAACATAACATATAGGTTTCTTACATTTGTAAAACAAGCATACAAACCATATTACTATTCACAAATAACATAGAATTATTTACAAAATTCCAACTAGCTGGGATGGCAGCCTTCACAATTCTCCACCCCCCCCACCCATGAGAACTTAAGCTAGTTTTTCAAGTGACCCTTGAGAAACATTGATTAAGAGGGTTGAGCCTATCTGGGAATACCTTCCCCTATTCCCTGTCTTGAGAGCCCATCTGCATTAGCATTGCTAACCCACCTGTGGTGCTGAACTGTCATATCATATGCTTCCAACCCTAGGCTGTACGTAAGTAACTTGGCATTTTGCTGGCTGGCTCGATGTAGCCATGTTAAGGGATTGTGGTCTGTAACTACAATTAATTTCCTTCCATACAGATAAGGATGAAGGTTCTACAGTGCCCACACTATGGGTAGACATTCCTTTTCTACAGCTGCATAGCATTCCTCCCTGGGGTGGAGCCTATGACTGAGATAAGCCACTGGGTGCTCTTCTCCCTCTGAAAAAATATGGATAAGTACAGCCCCTACCCCATGGTTTGAAGCATCTGCTTGCACAACAAATTCTTTGCTATAATCTGAAGTGGCTAACACAGGGGGTCCTCCCAAAGTGCATTTATATCACTTTATCGAAAGATGAAAATAGCGAACACTATTTCATCGGACCTAAAATATCTAAACCACATAATATCGAACATTCAGAACAGCGAATTTTTTCCTTGGGAAAAAATTGCTATTCCGAAACACATACACACAACACAAGCACACCTAAAAAACATCAATACACACATATACAGTTATAATCCTACAACTAACCCTACAGTAAACTATACATACACTACTATCTATCCACTTACCTTAACCCACACCCTAACCCTAAGGTCCGTCACTATCGCACACTCACCTAACCCGTGCCCTAACCCTAACTCACTTAACCCGACCCCTAAACCTAATACACCTAACCCGAGCCCTAACCCTAACTCACCTAACCCATGCCCTAGCCCTAACTCACCTAACCCGTGCCCTAATCCTAACAACCACACAATTGCATGCTTACCTGAACATGACCCGTAAATCTCCACCACAGCGCTGAAAATAGCAAAGCCACAGAACCGGCCAACTGAATTCTTTCCCTAGGAAAAAATTCGGTGTTCTGCAGCTTTGCTTTTTTTAGTGTTCGATTAAAACGGGTTGATATTAGAACATTTGAAGTTTTTAAACTTTGATGTTCTGATATAGACCCTCACAAAGCTTATTTAAGCTTCTGGAATGCCTGCTCACATGCTGAGGTCCACACTACATTATCTGACCTGTTTTTCCTTGTCAGGTCTGAGAAGGGAGCAGCTATAATACTATAACTGGGGACAAACCGCTGTCCCTAAGAATGCCCTTTCCTGCTTTATGGCAACAGGTGCAGGCAATTCCTGAATGGCTTCCACATTGACAGGTTCTGGTCTGATCTTACCACTCCCCACTCTAATTCCTATGTAGGAGACCTCTGCCATACCCACATGACATTTGCTTAATGGTCAGCCCTAGTCTACCCAGCACCTCCCTGACATGCTGAAGGGGCTTCTGACAGGAATGGCTGTAGGTGGCAATATCATCTAGGTAAGCAAGGGCTAAATATCCTGCTCCTGTTAAGATATGATCTACCAGCTTCTGAAAAGTTGCTGGGGGGGTTTTCATCCCAAACGGCATCTTTGTGAACTCATACAAGCCAAAAGAAGTCACAAAGGCTGACTTCTCTCTAGCACTGGGACTCAAGGGCATCTGCCAGTAACCCTTTGTAAGATCAATGGTGTTCCTACCAGGAAGTAGAACTGATGCAAATGCGACTATGTGAAGGGAAATGAACTCTTTAACATCTAAATCCCCCTGCTATAAAGCACGCTTTGGCGGGCTTTTCTGGCATTAGAGAACTTGGCATAGCTCCTCATGGTCTCCTGCAGAGTTGCTAAGGCAGCAGAGAGCAGAAAAAGCGACTTTCTTGACTATAAGTATTTTTTAAGCATTTTTTATTGCTTTTTTCGATCTTTTGTGCTTTTCAACCACTGTTTGTGCTTATATTATTGTTATATTACCTGTTTTTTTCTGTTTTTCTGTGCTTAATTTGTTGATTGCACTTCTTAGCTAAAGTTTTGCTTAAAAGTTAACAAACAGGCTAATACACTCAAGTGTACTAGCTTTTGATAGCATTTAGTCGAATAACAAAGCATTTACTGTATTTTCTGTCTGTGTGTGCAAAAAAAAACTAAAAAAACCAAAAAAATACTTCTGCTTTCCTAACTTTCCTAGCTAGTTGCTCCAGTGATCAGATTTGCTGATCCCTGGGCTTTGTATTTGGTTCCTGTGTTCCTCCATTGTCTTGTGTGGCCAGAGGGAAGTTTCTTTACTCACCAGTGAGAGTGGGGAGTACTGAGCTGCCTGTTTGTCCTCAGAGGAGTGGTTAGAGACAGCAACTAGTAATTCATTGGCCATTTTGGGTCATTTCCTGTTTTTTCCAGCCCCCTGCTATAAAGCTCGCTTTAGCGCGAAGTTGCTACAGGAGCACACAAGAGCAGCGGCGGTTAATCAAGGTTAAACTATTCGGGCTACCTAAAGTCCACTCTTCAAATTTTCCCTTAAAACAGCCTTCCTTGAACTGTACTACTGATCTAACCAGCGTATCCTATAACTAAAAAGTTCATCTCTACTTGATTCCTAAGTAGACTATTCTCTATCTGTAAAGCCTAGCACTTGCTCCTACAGTACTTTTCACCTTGATATAGCACTTTTTATTATAGATAGTACCCCACCAGCCTAAAACCCCTTTCTCGATCACCCACATCCCCCCGGAGTCTTTTTTTAAGTTTTTGTCTATTCCTTCTAGCATGTCGAGGATCAGTTGCTAGTGTCCTCTCCTGCTCAGCTGGTGAACCTGGGAATATTGAGGCAATGTTACAATTGCCTCATGTACCTGAACAACCCTCTCCTTCTCCCACAAAACACAAATACATGCGAGAGATGCAACTATACAGCCAAACTGGAGGCTGAGCTCTCTCAACATAGGACTGGCAAGACCAGACAGGAGGAGAAGGTAACCACACACACCACATACCCAGTCTCACATAGTACTATCACAACTTCAAATCATACACATAAACACACAAAGACATACTCCGAGGCTCTGATCAAAAATCTACCAAAACAGCAGAGGCCACCAAAGCAGACACCCAAACAACTACCACCTCAGGACACAACACATGCAACACATAGACCACACAGTCAGTGTGCCAAACAGTCACAGCCCTTAAGGCCAAACACAATGCCAGACACACTCGTCATTGGTGACTCCATAGTCAGACACACTGATGTCCTGCTCACCAGATTGAGTAAGGAGAAGGTCACAGTAAGCTGCCTGTCGGGCGCTAGAATCCACATAGCATAGCACTCAGGTCTCTCAACAGCAAGTACAAGTGCGACTCAGTCATTGTCCACGCTGGTGTAAGCGACCTGAGATGTACCTCCTTGGACTACATGAAAAGAGACATTGAGGAGCTCTCTGATTATGTAGCCCAGGCAGGTATGACCCTGACCTTGAGCAGTATCCTACCTTCACCAAGAATGATGCCACAATACAGAGATAAGATGATCAGCTTTAATAATTGGCTTAAACTCTGGTGTCATTCAAAGGGGATCAATGTCTGTCTGCCTGGGATGACATGCTGGACAAGCCACGCTGCTTCATGAGGGATGGCTTGCACCTGTCACCCTGGGCTTCCGGATATTGGCAAGGCTCTTGCCACCCCATAGTGCCTTTTTAGGCAAGGCTCAAATTCTAAACCTACCACCCTAGAACACAAAAAAGGAAAAAAACTAAGGGTAATGCTGCTCAATGCCAGAAGTCTCAACCTCAAGATGCATGCGCTCGAGGCCCTTCTCAGTATGGAGAACATTGATGTCTGTGCTGTGACTGAAACCTGGTTCAAGGCTCCTGAGAGCACCCCAGCACTATCAGGTTTTACCTCATATCATGCGTTCCGGCCCCAAAATCCGGACAATACCAACAAAGGGGGGGGGGGGTGTCCATATTCATCAAGGACACCCACACCTCAAGGTTGGTGGCAATGCACGATGCATCGGAGACCATCCAGGTGCAATTAACCATAGGCAAGACTGCTCTGCAATTTGTAGCATGTTACAGGCCACCCTCTCAAACTCAGGAACCTCACATAGCTTTCCTGAAAACACTGGAGGGGATAAATGTATCTCCAAACACCATCATACTAGGTGACTCAACTACCCTAATATAGACTGGGATCACTACTCAAGCCCAAACACTCTAGCCCAAAGGTTCCTGGGTTCATAAACTCAAATGCCATGGAACAACTAGTCACCATCCACACAAGAGGTGAAAACATACTTGATCTCATCATCACGAACATGGGATCACAATGTTCAACACGCAGTATACCCCTCACTGGTGAGATCAGATCATAAACTAATCTCACTGGAGGTCCTCATCCCACCCCACCTGAGATAAAAAGACCACAGTGAAGAACTTCTCAAAAGCCGACTTCACACTTCTAAGGAACTAGTGTGGTCTCCTTTAAGGCCCCGAGCCGGGGGAAACCATTACTCAAGCCGCTGAATCACTTACAAATGCCTTCTACCAGCACATACAGGACTGCATGGATCAGGTAATCCCAAACAAAACAAAAAGACTCTTTGTACCAAAGGCAAGCGTCCAGTCTGGTGGACCCCAGCCATAAACAAGCTCTACAACAAAAGGAGGAAGCTACTACAAGATAGAGCAAAATCCTTAAAAGGGAAGACACCTTTGATCATTATAAGTAAAAACTAAGAGCTCTCATAAAATCATCCAAGGCAAATTTTGAGAGAAAAATCGCTAAGGACTCAAAAAGACAATCATAAGGCCTTCTTTAGCTATTTTAGAAACCTGGGAGGAAACTCCCAGATATGCTCAGAATTAGTTCAAATGATGTGAAAATTACTGAACCTACAGACATTGCCAACATACTGGCTGACAGGTTCAGTGCAAACTCTCCCCCACCCCCAAAAGGAGATATCTATGCAGAGGATTGTAGCCCCCCAAACATCTCTAACGCCCAGGTGAGAACTGCTCTCTCCAAAGGCGAAAAACACAGCATCCATGGGACACGGATGGTGTCCCGGCTGTGTGCTCCACGAACCCAATATGGAATTAAACCCGCCAGTTAGGACAGCTGTTTAATCTTAGCCTCACCTCAGGATCACATTACCCAAGGTGAGTTTTTATCATAGACTATTGCTTCATCTTTTTTCTTTACATTCATTGCTTTGCTCTTATGCGGTACGTTTATTTGATATTCCTATCTATATCTAAGAGATACTATGCTCTAAATTACTTACTTACAGAGCCAGGCAAATACAGATGAGAAGTGCTGATGAGAGACTGTTTCTAGGTCCAAAGACAAATACAAAAATGCCCAATCTCACACTCTGAGATAGTTCTTAAATTACTATCAAACATTTCTGCTGGGTTATCTCAGATTGCATCATTCTTTGTCACCTCTGTCTTCAGTTTCCAGGCTAACAGAGCTTAAAATTTAGCAGCTCTGTGTCAAAAATACTTATGTTTGCCTGGAATTGGAAGTTATAAAACAGTTACACACTTTTACCTTTGAAAGCTGTAATTATTTCTGTTTCTAGACAATAGAAAGAATTTCTAGCTGCAGACACCCTGTCTCCTAGCAGAGATAAACACCATCGTAAACAATTCACTTATTTTCTTAGAGTTTGCAAGTTAACTCTGTTCTTTTCCGGTAGGGTACACTGTGGTTACATTCTTGAAGCTCGGCACATAACATACAGTTTAACATAACATATAGTTTTCTTACATTTGTAAAACAAGCATACAAACCATATTACTATTCACAAATAACATAGAATTATTTACAAAATTCCAACTAGCTGGTATGGCAGCCTTCACAATTCTCCACCCCTCCCACCCATGAGAACTCAAGCTAGTTTTTCAAGTGACCCTTGAGAAACATTGATTAAGAGGGTTGAGCCTATCTGGGAATACCTTCCCCTATTCCCTGTCTTGAGAGCCCATCTGCATTAGCATTGCTAACCCACCTGTGGTGCTGAACTGTCATATCATATGCTTCCAACCCTAGGCTGTACTTAAGTAACTTGGCATTTTGCTGGCTGGCACGATGTAGCCATGTTAAGGGATTGTGGTCTGTAACTACAATTAATTTCCTTCCATACAGATAAGGATGAAGGTTCTACAGTGCCCACACTATGGGTAGACATTCCTTTTCTACAGCTGCATAGCATTCCTCCCTGGGGTGGAGCCTATGACTGAGATAAGCCACTGGGTGCTCTTCTCCCTCTGAAAAAATATGGATAAGTACAGCCCCTACCCCATGGTTTGAAGCATCTGCTTGCACAACAAATTCTTTGCTATAATCTGAAGTGGCTAACACAGGGGGTCCTCCCAAAGTGCATTTATATCACTTTATCGAAAGATGGAAATAGCGAACACTATTTCATCGGACCTAAAATATCTAAACCACATAATATCGAACATTCAGAACAGCAAATTTTTTCCTTGGGAAAAAATTGCTATTCCGAAACACATACACACAACACAAGCACACCTAAAAAACATCAATAGACACACATACAGTTATAATCCTACAACTAACCCTACAGTAAACTATGCATACACTACTATCTATCCACTTACCTTAACCCACACCCTAACCCTAAGGTCTGTCACTATCGCACACTCACCTAACCCGCGCCCTAACCCTAACTCACTTAACCCGACCCCTAAACCTAATTTACCTAACCCGAGCCCTAACCCTAACTCACCTAACCCACGCCCTAGCCCTAACTCACCTAACCCATGCCCTAATCCTAACAACCACACAATTGCATGCTTACCTGAACATGACCCGTAAATCTCCACCACAGCGCTGAAAATAGCAAAGCCACAGAACCGGCCAACTGAATTCTTTCCCTAGGAAAATATTCGGTGTTCTGCAGTTTTACTATTTTTAGTGTTCGATTAAAACGGGTTGATATTAGAACATTTGAAGCTTTTAAACTTTGATGTTCTGATATAGACCCTCACAAAGCTTATTTAAGCTTCTGGAATGCCTGCTCACGTGCTGAGGTCCACACTACATTATCTGACCTGTTTTTCCTTGTCAGGTCTGAGAAGGGAGCAGCTATAATACTATAACTGGGGACAAACCGCTGTCCCTAAGAATGCCTTTTCCTGCTTTATGGCAACAGGTGCAGGCAATTCCTGAATGGCTTCCACATTGACAGGTTCTGGTCTGATCTTACCACTCCCCACTCTAATTCCTATGTAGGAGACCTCTGCCATACCCACATGACATTTGCTTAATGGTCAGCCCTTCCCTCTGTAGTCTACCCAGCACCTCCCTGACATGCTGAAGGGGCTTCTGACAGGAATGGCTGTAGGTGGCAATATCATCTAGGTAAGCAAGGGCTAAATATCCTGCTCCTGTTAAGATATGATCTACCAGCTTCTGAAAAGTTGCTGGGGGGTTTTTCATCCCAAACGGCATCTTTGTGAACTCATACAAGCCAAAAGAAGTCACAAAGGCTGACTTCTCTCTAGCACTGGGACTCAAGGGCATCTGCCAGTAACCCTTTGTAAGATCAATGGTGTTCCTACCAGGAAGTAGAACTGATGCAAATGTGACTATGTGAAGGAAAATGAACTCTTTAACATCTAAATCCCCCTGCTATAAAGCACGCTTTGGCGGGCTTTTCTGGCATTAGAGAACTTGGCATAGCTCCTCATGGTCCCCTGCAGAGTTCCTAAGGCAGCAGAGAGCAGAAAAAGCGACTTTCTTGATTATAAGTATTTTTTAAGCATTTTTTATTGCTTTTTTCGATCTTTTGTGCTTTTCGACCACTGTTTGTGCTTATATTATTGTTATATTACCTGTTTTTTTCTGTTTTTCTGTGCTTAATTTGTTGATTGCACTTCTTAGCTAAAGTTTTGCTTAAAAGTTAACAAACAGGCTAATACACTCAAGTGTACTAGCCTTTGATAGCATTTAGTTGAATAACAAAGCATTTACTGTATTTTCTGTCTGTGTGTGCAAATAATAACTAAAAAAAAACAAAAAAATACTTCTGCTTTCCTAACTTTCCTAGCTAGTTGCTCCAGTGATCAGATTTGCTGATCCCTGGGCTTTGTATTTGGTTCCTGTGTTCCTCCATTTTCTTGTGTGGCCAGAGGGAAGTTTCTTTACTCACCAGTGAGAGTGGGGAGTACTGAGCTGCCTGTTTGCCCTCAGAGGAGTGGTTAGAGACAGCAACTAGTAATTCATTGGCCATTTTGGGTAATTTCCTGTTTTTTCCAGCCCCCTGCTATAAAGCACGCTTTAGCGCGGAGTTGCTACAGGAGCACACAAGAGCAGCGGCAGTTAATCAAGGTTAAACTATTCGGGCTACCTAAAGTCCACTCTTCAAATTTTCCCTTAAAACAGCCTTCCTTGAACTGTACTACTGATCTAACCAGCGTATCCTATAACTAAAAAGTTCATCTCTACTTGATTCCTAAGTAGACTATTCTCTATCTGTAAAGCCTAGCACTTGCTCCTACAGTACTTTTCACCTTGATATAGCACTTTTATTATAGATAGTACCCCACCAGCCTAAAACCCCTTTCTCGATCACCCACATCCCCCGGAATCTTTTTTTAAGTTTTCGTCTATTCCTTCTAGCATGTCGAGGGATCAGTTGCTAGTGTCCTCTCCTGCTCAGCTGGTGAACCTGGGAATATTGAGGCAATGTTACAATTGCCTCATGTACACAGACAACCCTCTCCTTCTCCCACAAAACACAAATACATGCGAGAGATGCAACTATACAGCCAAACTGGAGGCTGAGCTCTCTCAACATAGGACTGGCAAGACCAGACAGGAGGAGAAGGTAACCACACACACCACATACCCAGTCTCACCTAGTACTATCACAACTTCAAATCATACACATAAACACACAAAGACATACTCGGAGGATCTGATCAAAAATCTACCAAAACAGCAGAGGCCACCAAAGCAGACACCCAAACAACTACCACCTCAGGACACAACACATGCAACACATAGACCACACAGTCAGTGTGCCAAACAGTCACAGCCCTTAAGGCCAAACACAATGCTAGACACACTCGTCATTGGTGACTCCATAGTCAGACACACTGATGTCCCGCTCACCAGATTGAGTAAGGAGAAGGTCACAGTAAGCTGCCTGTCGGGCGCTAGAATCTGCCACATAACGCAAGCACTCAGGTCTCTCAACAGCAAGTACAAGTACGACTCAGTCATTGTCCACGCTGGTGTAAACGACCTGAGACGTACCTCCTTGGACTACATGAAAAGAGACATTGAGGAGCTCTCTGATTATGTAGCCCAGGCAGGTATGACCCTGACCTTGAGCAGTATCCTACCTTCACCAAGAATGATGCCACAATACAGAGATAAGATGATCAGCTTTAATAATTGGCTTAAACTCTGGTGTCATTCAAAGGGGATCCAATGTCTGTCTGCCTGGGATGACATGCTGGACAAGCCACGCTGCTTCGCAAGGGATGGCTTGCACCTGTCACCCCTGGGCTTCCGGATATTGGCAAAGGCTCTTGCCACCCCCATAGTGCCTTTTTTAGGCAAGGCTCAAATTCTAAACCTACCACCCTAGAACACAAAAGGAAAAAACTAAGGGTAATGCTGCTCAATGCCAGAAGTCTCAACCTCAAGATGCACGCACTCGAGGCCCTTCTCAATATGGAGAACATCGATGTCTGTGCTGTGACTGAAACCTGGTTCAAGGCTCCTGAGAGCACCCCAGCACTATCAGGTTTTACCTCATATCATGCATTCCAGCCCCAAAATCCGGACAACACCAAGAAAGGAGGGGGGTGTCCATATTCATCAAGGACACCCACACCTCAAGGTTGGTGGCAACGCACGATGCATCGGAGACCATCCAGATGCAATTAACCATAGGCAAGACTGCTCTGCAATTTGTAGCATGTTACAGACCACCCTCTCAAACTCAGGAACCTCACATAGCTTTCCTGAAAACACTGGAGGATAAATGTATCTCCAAACACCATCATACTAGGTGACTTCAACTACCCTAATATAGACTGGGATCACTACTCAAGCCCAAACACTCTAGCCCAAAGGTTCCTGGAGTTCATAAACTAAAATGCCATGGAACAACTAGTCACCATCCCCACAAGAGGTGAAAACATACTTGATCTCATCATCACGAACATGGGATCACAATGTTCAACACCGAAGTATACCCCTCACTGGTGAGATCAGATCATAAACTAATCTCACTGGAGGTCCTCATCCCACCCCCACCTGAGATAAAAAAGACCACAGTGAAGAACTTCTCAAAAGCCGACTTCACACTTCTAAAGACTAGTGTGGTCTCCTTTAAGGCCCCTGAGCCGGCGGAAAACATTACTCAAGCCGCTGAATCACTTACAAATGCCTTCTACCAGCACCTACAGGACTGCATGGATCAGGCAATCCCAAACAAAACAAAGACTCTTTGTACCAAAGGCAAGTGTCCAGTCTGGTGGACCCCAGCCATAAACAAGCTCTACAACAAAAGGAGGAAGCTACTACAAGATAGAGCAAAATCCTTAAAAGGTAAGACACCTTTGATCATTATAAGTAAAAAACTAAGAGCTCTCATAAAATCATCCAAGGCAAATTTTGAGAGAAAAATTGCTAAGGACTCAAAAGACAATCATAAGGCCTTCTTTAGCTATTTTAGAAACCTGGGAGGAAACTCCCAGATATGCTCAGAATTAGTTCAAAATGATGTGAAAATTACTGAACCTACAGACATTGCCAACATACTGGCTGACAGGTTCAGTGCAAACTTTCCCCCCCAAAAGGAGAGATATCTATACCAGAGGATTGTAGCTCCCCAAACATCTCTAACGCCCAGGTGAGAACTGCTCTCTCCAAGGCGAAAAACACAGCATCCATGGGACCGGATGGTGTCCCCGGCTGTGTGCTCCACGAACTCAATAAGGAATTAAACCCGCAGTTAGGACAGCTGTTTAATCTTAGCCTCACCTCAGGATACGTACCCAAGGAGTGGCGCACGGCAACTGTGGTCCCACTTCACAAAGGCGGTGCCTCCACCGACCCTGGAAATTACCGTCCCATCAGCTTGACAAGCCTGATCTGCAAAGCTATGGAGAGGATCATAATGGAACTCATAAATAAAGACATAGGGAACTTGCAGACTTTGGATCCAACCCAGTTTGGCTTTGTCAAAGGCAGATCATGCCTTTTAAACTTGGTTGACTTTTTGAAACAGTCACCAAGGCCATTGATGAGGAAAGGCAGTCCATACAGCCTACCTCGACCTGGCAAAGGCTTTGACACAATACCCCACTCAGGTATCATTGAAAAACTCATCAGCTTAAATGTAAACCCATACATCACAAGATGGGTTGCAAACTGGCTAAGTGACAGAACCCACAGGGTCAGAGTTGCTGGCGCCATGTCAGACTCAAAGCCTGTCACAAGTGGTGTCCCACAGGGCTCAGTCCTGGGCCCACTCTTGTTCGGCATCTACTTTTCTGAAGTACAAGTAAACACAGGAGGGTTATGGCTGACAAAGTTTGCAGATGACTGCAAACTGGGCGCCATAGTCGAGAACACATCTGACACAGATATCCTTCAGAAGGGTCTCACAGAAATGGATAACTGGTGCCAGAGCCATGGCCTAAAGTTAAACGCCAAGAAATGCATAGTCATACCCTTTGGGAAAAACAAGGTTACCCCTAGCTACCATATAGGTGGCAATCCACTGAGCACAGAAGAGGTTATCAGGGATCTGGGGACCCAGGTTGACAGTAACCTTTCGTTTGACACTCACGTTGCTAAAGTAGTTAGGAAGACCTTCTACATTGCCCACCTGATCATGAAGGGATTCACATCTAGATCAAGGGAGGTCATCGTCCCCTGTACTCATCACTCATCAGACCAATGATTGAGTACAATGCCCCATTCAGAATGTATCTGACCCGACACCTGCAGCAGCTGGAAAGGCCCCAAAAGTTCCTCACCAAAAGGATAAAGGGTCTCAAAAATATGTCTTATGCTGCCCGACTGAAAGAACTCCAGCTCTATTCAGTCGCTTACCGCTTGCTCAGAGGTGACCTGTGCCTGACATACAAGGCCATGTCAAACCCAGATTTGATGAACATGCTTCACCTCAAAAAATCTAGATCCCTCAGAACTACAAGGGCGGGAGACTTAAACCTTGACACAGTTATTAACAGGATGTGCTGGAGGGACAGATTCATCACCCAGAGACTCCCTATGCTGTGGAACAAAATCCCGGTACATGTGAGGCAGAGCACCTCGCTGGCCTTGCTCAAGAGAAATCTTGACCAATGGATGGGAGATCGCAGATATACCCCAGGGATTACCTCAGTGTCACTGCTTGACAGAGGCACAGCAAAATAATGGGCATAGTTTCCTTCAAACTAAAGGTGTGACGAAAGCCACAAAACTCTGGGCTAGGCTTATAAATGCCCTTGGGCAGATAGCCTAGTATGAACCTATGAACCTATGAACCTAAGGTACTTAGCCCCACCCAGCTGCTCTAGGGCTTCATCTGTCCTAGGCCTGGGGTAAGCATCTGACTCTGTGTGATTATTTAATTTCCTGTAGTCCACACAGAACCTGGTGCTGCCATCCTTCTTTGGTACCAGCACTACTGGGGAGGCCCAGGGACTGCTGGACTCCTGAATTACCCCTAGTTCCAACATTTTCTATATCTCCTCCCTTAGAGTATATTTGACTCTCTCATACACCCTATAAGGGGCCTGCTTAATAGGCCTTTGGGATCCTGTATCCACATGGTGCTGCACCAGGTGAGTGCACCCTGGCTTTCCAGTGAACATGTCCTCAAACTCCTGTAAAACTGCTCAGATTTCTAGAACCAGGGTAGGGGATAACTGCTGGGACATTGCTTTCCCCTCCGCTGAGGTGTCATGCCGAGCCTCACTGAGGAGATCAGTCACCAGATCTCCTGCAGATTCCTGCAATCCGCTGCAAATACTCAGCACAAGAGCCTACTTATCATGGTAAGGTTTCATCATGTTAACATGGTACAGTTTGTGCCCCTGCCTCCTGCTTAGCAGTTCTACCATGTAGGTAACATCACTGACCTTCTTTACCACCTTGTAGGATCCCTCCCAAGCTGTCTGCAACTTGTTGTGTCTGACAGAAATGAGAACCATTATCTGCTGCCCTACAGCATACTCTCTAGCTTGAGGGTTGCTGTCATACCAGACCTTTTTCTGCTGCTGGGCTTCTGCCAGGTTCTCCTAGGTGAAGCTCATGAGTTCCTTGAGCCTTGTTCTGAGGTTTAGGACATATGCCACAACAGATTCCTTGTGGGATTCACACTCAGTCTCCCACTCATCTCGAATTAAATATAGAGGTCACCTCACCCTATGCCCATACAACAACTCAAAGGGTGAAAAACATGTGGATTCATGGGGAACCTCTCTGTAAGCAAACAACAGATGGGGCAAATATTTGTCCCAGTCCCTCATAAACTGGTCTGCAAATGCCTGTAACATGGTCTTGCGTGTAAACCTTAACCTTTCAACAAGACCATTAGTCTGGGGATGGTAGGGGGTGGTCATTAGGTGCTTCACACCACTGTAATTCCACAGACAAGCCAGCAGGTCTGACATGAAATTGGCAGCTCTGTCAGTAAGTATTTCTTTTGGAAAACCTACCCTGCTGAAAATCTCTATCAAAGCATTTGCCATCTTTTCTGCCTCAATGGAGGGCAGAGCCACTGTGTCAGGGTATCTGGTAGCATAATCTAGTACCACTAGGATATACGTTTTCCCAGTGGAACTTGGGATACTCAGAGGCCCCACAATATCCATAGCTACCCTCTGAAATGGCTCCTCAATCACAGGCAAAGGCATCAAAGGAGCTTTCACCTTGTCTCCTGCCTTGCCTACGTTTTGGCACTGCTCACAGGTCCTGCAGTACCCTGTTACATCTCTGGAAATCCCAGGCCAATAGAAGTTCTGTATGATATGTCTCTTTGTATGTTTTATGCCCATATGACCTGCAAAGGGAATATCATGGGCTATGGCTAGAAGTGCCAGATGGTAGGCTCTAGGCACTACCAACTGCTATAGTCTGTCACCCTCTAGCCCTCCCTCAGGGGTCCACTCTCTATACAGTAACCCTTTGTTCCAGTATACAGATTCCCCTTTCCCTTGAAAATCAGGTGCCTCACTACCTACCTCTGTCTCAGACCTTGCAATGTAGGGTCTGAGAGCTGAGCCTGTCTCAACTCCCTCTTAGTAACCCTTCCCAGGTCCCATTCCACAGGAAGTCTGGCATACTCTGACAGTGGTGCCTCACTGTCAGCCTGGGTACTACTACTCACCTCTGCCCTTGCATTCACTCTGTCCAAGGAAACATCAGTACTCACAAGCAGCTGTGGCTCACCTTCAGTCTCACTGCTACAGGGTAGCTCCCTCCCTGAAGTAACCACTTCACTAGTCCTGGCTGCAACTGTGAGGTCTGTCTGGGATTCCCCCAGGCTACCAGACCCACATGCTTGTCTCCAAGCCTGACTGGGTGTAACTGCATGAACAGTCGGTACTGCATTATCAAAATTACTCCCTATCAGCACATCTGCAGGGTGGTAGTTTGGTACCCTTGTTGTCTCGAGACAACCTACTGTTGGCATTTTGTCATTTCCACTTACTGGGTGTCCCACCTTTTGTTCTCCACCTTGCCCCCATGGACATTTATATGCTACACGCCCTCTCTGGTTGCATTTAAAACATTTAACCCTAGGTCCTGGATGTGTACCTGGACTATTGGCATCCCCTGCTACTGAAAAACTATGTTGGGGCAGTCTGGGCTGCACACCATGGGTTCCCTTAGACCCATGGGCAGCATTGGGTGTCCCTTTCCTGTGTAGTGATGCTCTGCTTGCTAAGTATAGGTCTCCCCTCTTCCCCAACTCATCTACAGTAAGGCATTGTCTATCAGCTAACCAGATTCTCATGTCCTCAGGCAAAGTGCTAAGGGCTTGTTCCCTCACCAAAAGGTCTGCCAAACCTTCAAAAGTGGTGACCTAACATCCACTCACTCACCTATGAAAATAAATGCTTAGTTCAGCAACATATTCACACACACACTCATCTGCTTTGCGTCTATTCTCACAAAACTTTTTTTCTATAAGCTTCAGGTGTTAACTTAAAAAATTCTAGCAAACAATTATTTACAACATTATAATTTAAGCAGTCATTATCATACAGTTTGTCAAGAACAGTTACAGCTTTACCATGGTGTAAGGGGGTCAGAAACCATACCCAGCACCCTTGGTCGACATCATACTGTTTACATACCCTCTCAAACATATGAATGGAACTATCAAAATTATCCCCTTCTGTAAATTGTGGAAGAAATTTACTGACTTTTGCTGCTTCTGGGGTTTGGTTACTCCCTTCCCCGTTACCTCCATGACCCTGGCGAAGAGTCAACATCTCTTTTTCATGTTGCCTCTGCCTCTCCTTCTCCTCAGCATCCATGTGTCACAGTTTCTCATTTTCCTCAGTCTCTAGACACTTCAGTCTCTCTGCTGCCTCTATTTCCAAATGCTTGGCCTCTAGCTCAAGTCTCTTTAACTCTAGATGGATTTTAAGTCCCCTGTGGAACGGTTGAGCTGTTCATTTTCTGAGAGTTGTACATCTCCACGGCCAGTCTGATTGTCCTCCTGGTTGCTATTCTCTGATGCAGCTGTGACTAAAGCTGCAATCATGTCTCCTTTAGTCAGGTTGGCATTCACCAGTCCTGTAACCTGGCACATCTCAGCCAACTGAAGCCTTGTCAGCTTGCAATATTCCTCTGCTAACATGCTTGCCTGCTCTCCCTGACTAAGCTAACAAAAGAAATAAAACAATTGTGATATGAACTCTAAATGTTCACTGCAAGGCTGATTAAGAGTACAGACACCTTCAGTGATCACTGTAAACAAGCTACAGGAATTCAGTATCTACACCACTACAAGCCAATTAATATGTGATGTGGCTAACTCAACGCTATCAACCAATTAATATGTAATGTGGCTATCCCACCACTGCCAAACAATTAATATGTGATGTCCCTGCACTGGCCCAGTAATCAAGGAGCCTCAATCCTCACCACTAACACCAGTGAGGGATGTGTACATTGGGAGGATGACAAGTACACACACAGTAAAGTACAATTTCCCTTAAGAGCACACAGAGATCACAGTCAGTCTGTGGCTGGTTTCTCCCTCTCTATCCAGATCTCCAGTAAGAATCTCCATGGGGATATAGGGTTAAGATCTCAGCTGAGTGGTCAAGCCAAAACCTCTAGCACCCTCTCTGTCCAATCAGTGCTTTATGTCCCTGCCCAAGTAGCTTACACACATGCACTCTGAGATTTAATTTATATAAAAACACAAATACACTCCTAGGGGAAGGCTGGCACAGGTTTACTAGCTATGCCCCCCTTCTGCTCAGACTATAAGGTAGTAATTACTGCCACCAACCACCCTTGTCAGCTACTATAATGCTTTTACAAAGGGTGACCAATTCTACTGTGCAATGTTACTGTTATCCAAATGATGTGCCCAAAATTTTAAGGCTATTTAAGAGTGGCCTGCACAGTGTCACCAAATACATATGCAAGTACCCTAAGAGCTTGAATATCTCTAAACAAACCATCCACAATTATAAGGTTTAAATATATTTAATAATAAATAATGAAAGCACAAGACAATATTCAATAACAACACAGTGACAACAGATTTCAGAATCACAGGAAATGTTTCAAAACAACATTGCAGGACAGTCTCAAATAAACACAGAAAACATCTAAACTAATCTTTACTGTATTCCTGTCTATATCTAAGGGTTACTATGCCCTAAATTACTTACTTACAGACCCAGGCAAATATAGATGAGAAGTGCTGAAGAGAGAATGTTTCTAGGTCCAAAGACGAATACAAAAATGTCCAGACTCACTTTCTGAGATAGTTCTTAAATTACTATCAAACATTTCTGCTGGGTTATCTCAAATTACATTGTTTGTCACCTCTGCCTTCAGTTTTACTGCTAACAGAACATAACATTTAGCACCTCTGTGTTAAAAATACTTATCTTTTAGACGTTTGCCTGGAACTGGAAATTGTAAAACAATTGCACACTTTTACCTTTGAAGCCTGTAATTATTTCTGTTTACAGACAATAGAATTTCTATACTGCAGACATTCTGTCTCCTAGCTGAACACCATCGTAAATAATTAACTTATTTTCTTAGAGTTTGTAAGTTAACTCTGTTCTTTTCCAGTAGGGTATACTGTAGTTACATTCTTGAAGCTCAGCACATAACATGCAGTTTAACATGACATATAGTTTTCTTAGATTTGTAAGACAAGCATACAAACCATATTACTATTCACAAATAACATAGAATTATTTACAAAATTCCAACTAGCTGGGCTGGCAGTCTTCACAGAGAATAACCAGAAAAACACCACCTCTATGCTCTAAAAGAAGCACTACCATCACCTTCTTCAAACATAACTGTTGCACCTTCAAAGATCTCAGGAAAAGTGACAACGAACTGGTACTTAATGGCTTTTCATGTGTCTCAGCTTCCACACAAAGATATGCACTGAAGGGTACCTCATTTACAAGACATATGGCAAAATAATAAAATTATTGTATTATTATGGTCCCAGTGGCACATTAAGGTGTGAAACATGGCTAAGAAACAGATGGAGAAAACCATATCACCCACAAGCTCAAGCCTATAGAGGCTGAAAATGAGGTGGCACCTCAATTTCCTTGGTAGAAATCACTTTGTAGTGCATTTCACCGCCCCCTTCTGTAGCCGTGTTTAGCAGGGACTTGTGAAAATGTTAATGCTATGGATTTTCAGTATTGTAATTATGATAATAACCTGCTTTGGAGGGACTGATTTAATCTATACTGCCACCCACAGTACAGACTCCATGACAGGGAAAATAAGGGTGATAGATGGTGGGCCATCTACTAAACCATTCCTCACAGAGATGGAGGAGTTCCTGGCCTCACATAAGCACAGTCTGGTATTTTTGCATGCATTATTTTTACTGTTGTGTACCTTCTTAAGCTGTGGTAGCATTGTCACCTCACAGTAAGATGCTGTCCGGTTCGATTCTCAGCTAGAGTGTCTTCTGTGCTTTGACATGCATGAATGGGCGTACCTTCATTGAAGGTTGTGCGTCAGAGCTGGCAACTTGGCACGTAAAACTCTACTGCCAATCATTAGCGGACCGGAGTTCCGCTGTGGTGACCCCTAACCGGGAAAAGCCGAAAGACACAACAACCTTCTTAACTTTTGTACAGTTATGTTGTAAAACTATGTGCAATCCACTGCCTCTTTCTACAGTGTGGTGCTAGATGTCTGGTTAGAGTTGGACAGGCCCCAGAGTATTTCCACTGATGATGCCACAGGTATGCAGTCCTACTATCACTATCTGGCCTAGTTGTTCTCTGTTACTCACATCACAGTTTATAACACCTGCCTCACTACTGGCATACAGATATATCTGCATCCAGGTGCAATATCCATATACCAAAGGTATGCAGAGAGTAATAATTTGTTATCATATTTTTTAGTTTTAAGGATATTAGTTGTATGTGCAGCTGTGATGATGTGTCATACTTACACTGGATATTTTTTGCTGTGCAATATTCAACAGGTGAACTAAGAATTGATACACTCAACATAGCTCATAATCTCAGTAGGGCTGTGATAGTGAAGAGAAGAGTATATTCAGACAGCAGTTGCAAGACCTACTAAATAAAGCAAGACAACATGAATTGGTGCTCATAATGGGTGACATCAATGCACATATCATAACAGATAAAATGGGATATGAGGACTCCCTGGGACCACATGGTTAGGGCAACAGAAATAAAGAAGGAGAGGCTGTGCTAGATGTATTTCTGGAAAATGGCTTGATAGTAGCCAACACATGGTTCAGAAAGAGAGACAGTCACATGCAAGACTGGCCATTATGCGACTCCAGTAGACTTCCTCCTAGTAAGGAAAGGGGCATTGGGGTAGAATCAGCCATTTCAAAGTCATCCCCCAGTAAAACAGGTGGCCCACAGCATAAACCACTGGTTGCTACAATCAGCTGCAAGCAGAAGTCAGAGAACGCTCTCATAGGTTCATAGGTTCATAGGTAGGTACTAGGCTATCAGCCCTAGGGCCTATACAAGCCCAGCCGAAAAGGTACCCTGGCTTTTGCCACCCAAGAAAATTATTTTCCTGTGCCACTGTCGAGCAGAGCCACAGAAGTGATCCCTGGGGTGAATTTCCTATTTCCCATCCAATCATCAAGATTTTTCTTGAAGAGTGCTAATGAACAGACACCAGTCTTAAGGCCTGGACATTGACGGGAGAGAAAGCACAACAGTTCAAGGAATTGCTCAGGGCTCTAAAATCCCAAGAAGAGGAGGAAATAGGTGGAAATGAAAAAGAGTGGCAGTGCCTCAAAACTGCATGTCTAAGGGGATTTACTGCATTATGTCAATGTGCCATATTATCGAAAGTCATTTTGTTGACACCATAATATCGAAAACTGACCTAGTCGAACTCCTGGAACAGCGAAATTGGCCTCTGGTAATGTAACCACTTGGCCACCATTGAAAAGCAACAAAACAAAGCACAGAAAACCCACCAAAGTAGGGGCTTTTCTCCCCACACCCCCCTAACTAAATATAACAACTCTGAGATTGCACTAATGTGGGGAAAAGGCAAAGTTCTCCATGGTGGCCAAGTGGTTACATTCCCGGAAGTCATTTTCACTGTTCCAGGAGTTTGATTATGTCAGCTTTCGATATTATGTAGTCGACAAAATGGGTTTCTATAATATGGCACATCGATATAATGAGGTAGACCCGTCTGAGGACAACAGAACAGATGTGGCCAAGCCAGGTATGGAAATAAGATACACAAGAAAAGCTGATGGTGGAATGCAGAAGTCCAGGAATTCATCAAAAAAAGAAAGAGTGCAGGAAAAAATGGGAGATAGAAAACAAGGACCAGGCTACGAAGGAATACTAGTTGCTTAACAAAGTGACTAAGAAAGGAGTTGCAATAGCAAAGAACAGGGCATGATAGTCACTCTACCAGCTTCTGGAAAGTGACTCAGTAGGTGGCAAAAAATAAACTATATCAGGTTGCAAGGCAAAGACAGAAAAATAAAGAAGATAGTTAGACACCCTTCATAACGTATACCAGCAACAACCTGCTCACCAGTCCACAGGACATCAAATGCAGATGGAAAGAGTACTCCCATCAGTTTCTGAATGAAGAAAAACCCACAGAAGCTGTACTACTACAGACATAGACTACAATGAGAGAAGAAGAGGACCCCCCCCCTTGAAAAAGTAATACAGCACTAAGGAAAATAAAGTCAGGGAAAGCAGCAGACTCAGATGAAGTCACAGCAGACATGATAAAGATGCTGAGTGAGATAGGAGAGAAATGGTTCCTGAGGGTACTCATAGCAGTATGGAGAGAAAGGTGTATCCCAGATGACTGGAGAACAAGCACACTTGTGCCATTCTACAACAACAAAGGGGATATCCACAACTGTGGGCAGTACAGAGGTATCAAACTCCTGTCACATTGCATGAAAGCTCTGGAGAGGGTGATTAATAAGCAGATACACAGGGTATTAGAAACAAAGATGGGAGATATGCAGTTCCAATTCAGATCAGGATGCACCACAAGTGACCCAGTGTTTGCAGTGAGACAGATAGTTGAGAAGAAGCTAGAGATGAGGAAAGAGTCCAGTTGAGCATTCCTAGAACTGGAAAAAGCATATGATAAGGTCTCAAGAAAGCTGATTTGGGGAGTTCTGTGATGGTTCGAAGTCCCAGAAACATTAGCAGAATTAGTGCAAGTTTATGTACAAAGATTCAATAACTCGAGTACAATGTTTGGTCTCAGAGAGCAGTGCCGATTGGGAGTGGGTGTGCATTGGGGTTCATTTCAGTGCCCACTGCTGTTCATACTGTTGATGGATTACATTAGCAAACAGGTTGAAGAGGACAGATCAGCAAACTTGCTGAATGCAGACAATGTGGCATTACAGGCAGACTCTGAGCAAGAGCTTTGGCAAAGGATAGGGGAGTGGTATGCAAAACTAAAGGCACATGGGATGAAACTAAGTGCAGATTAGACAGTGGTAATATCAGCAAACTGGGGAAGTCATAAAAATCTGAGAATTGCAACAGAAGGGAAGATACTGGAACAGGTTAACAACTTCAAGTATCTGGGAGGGGTGGATGAGGAGAAGGAAAGTCTGAATGAAGATGTCAAAGTTAGAATCAGAGGGGCTGTGGCCAAATGGCATAAAATGCCAGGTATAGTTCATAGGTTCATAGGTACTTCCTAGGCTAATGACCACAAGGGCCTTTTTAAGCCTAGCCATGCATCCCAAATCTCTGACAAGTTCTGATACCCTAGATAAGTGTAAGCCTGGGACTGAGAGATGAACCATTTACAGGTTACCTGTTTGCATTAGAGACATAGGTGCCAAACCAGGGATGAATTTCCAGTTTCCCATCCAGTTTTCCAAGTTGCACTTGAATTGGGTTAGGGAGGAACTATACTTCACATGGATGGGGAGCCTGTTCCATAGATGGGGTAGTCTCTGGGATACATACCTATCTCTCCACCAGGTCCTATATATATCATAGGCAAGGTTTAAGCCTTCAGAATGGGTAATTCTGCTACTGTTTGTTTTGTGGATATGCAGGAGGTCCATCAGAGTGGGGTCTGACAATGCCCTGTATGCTAGGCATAGATCTCCCCTCAAAAGCCTGTAAGAGACAGGATACAGGGATAGGGCCTTAAGACAGTCTGCATAGGACATATTATTTAACGCCCTGTATTCTTTTAGTGAGGAACCTCTGTGGACATTCCATTTGTTGGAATTGCCTAATTAGGTACATACCATGGTGCAATGCACTCAATGATAGGTCTGATGAATGCCGAGTACAGTGAAGCAATGACTTCCTTGGACTTAGATGCCATACCTTTGTTTATAAGTTGCACAACACAGAATGATTTCCTCACCACTGTAGACATGTGATGATCAAAGCCTAGATTACTATCTATGTGTGTCCCTAAGTCTATGACTACTGGGTCAACTCTAAGGGGTGTATTGTCAATATGATAGTTACCAGGGATGGATGACTTCCCAAAGGATACTTTTATGCATTTCTTGGCATTTAATTTAACAAACAGCAGTCACCAGACTTAAAACGAATAAAATAACAAACACACATACCAAAACCAGTAAAGTGGACCGTTTATTTTCAGATCAAACAACTAAGCGCTTTCGCCAAAATAACCAAAGGTTTCTTCAAGGTTGTTCAGACATTCTACCCATACTGCTTTTATATTACAAATCAGATTTAAAATACACACACCTACCCTCCATGTTAAACATGTATACTTTCTTAAAAAGACAGCACCTTAATACCTGATAAAAATGCTTACTAACATATCAATAAAATGAATAACATTTGTAAAAGAAGAATTATTATTACTTGCTAAGCTAGAAAGTTCATTCAAAATGTCAATATACTATTTAATATGTTTTAACAATTTGATTATGCCTGATTTTCAAAAACAGCTTATTAGAAATAAAATCATTCATACCAGGGTCCACCGATGCATTTAACCTTAATTGCCAGAGTGATTCTTTACCTTCCAACTTTAAATTCATATCACCTCCTCACTCATCAGTGGAAACCCTGTCTATCACAAAAAATACAAAATTTTTAAAATTTGTGCATTTGTCTGAATGTATATAAAGGGCATTGTGAATGTCCCTGTTCTTCATAGCACTGACATGTTCACTTATCCTGTCCCTTAACCTCCGAATAGTTTTACCTACATAGAAGCAGGGATGGGATAAACAAGTAGCCATGTACACAACATGTGTAGTACAGTAGTTGCATCTGCCAGGACATTAAAGGTACTGTCTTTTTAAGAAAGTATACATGTTTAACATGGAGAGTAGGTCTGTGTATTTTAAATCTGATTTGTAATATAAAAGCAGTATGGGTAGAATGTTTGAACAACTCTGAAGAAGCCTTTGGTTATTTTGGCGAAAGCGCTTAGTTGTTTGATCTGAAAATAAACGGTCCACTTTACTGGTTTCGGTACGTGTGTTTGTTATTTTATTTCTTGGCATTTAGTTTTAGTCTATGGCTCTGACACCAGTTATTTGTCTGTATCAGCACCCCCTGGAGAACATTCGTGTCAGTCTGAGATTCAATGACAGCTCTCAATTTGCAATCATCTGCAAATTTAGTCAGCCAGAGACCACTGACACTGGCCTTGACTTCTGAGAAGTAAATGCCAAAAAGGAGCAGTCCAAGGACTGATCTCTGAGGGACTCCACTTGTGACTGGCCTCTTTGTAGAGGTGGACTCCCCAATTCTAACTTCCTGGGTCCTGTCTGTGAGCCAGTTGGCTATCCACTGGGTGACATACGGGTTTGTACATAACCTCTTGAGTTTGCCAACAATGCCCGAGTGTGGTATTGAGTCAAATGCCTTAGCCATGTCAAGGTAGGCAGTGTGAACGATTTTGCCCTCATCCGTTGCTTTGGTGACCTTCTCAAAGAAGTCCACCAGGATGAGTAGGCATGATCTGCCCTTGACAAAACCAAACTGGGTTGGGTCCAGTGTCTGGAGGTTTACTGTATCTGTATTGATCATTGTGTAGCTCCCACTGTATTTCACTGTATGGTTATCAGAATGCAGTTTTCCAATACACCACAAGGTGGAGCTCATTTTCATTTGATATAAAAGAGAGAAACAAATGTGAAAGAAACCAGACTGAAACACAGGGTGAAGGAATAGTGGGCTTTGCATTAAAACCGGATGTGTCTAGTGTCTGAGAGAGGTAAGTGAGGTTGCAGATCGTGTTTTTTTTTTCCCTCCTTGGAAAACCTGGTCGATGGTAATCTGTGGAATCAGGAGAGAAGTTTGGAACCAGTAGTCCCACGCCTGCATCTGATCAGCAAGGACAGGAATGCTGTTGGACCTATTATAAAGAAGCCATTTTCAATTACCAGACAGCTGTTGGGTGATCTCTACACTTCTCATCAGTGGAACTGCAGTGCCTGACATGCCGAATATTATCGACAGAGTGGTGAGAGGCTTCAGCCGCCATTTTATACTTTCATAAGATTGTGCTATAACTTCGACTGGGACTGTGAGCCTAGGCGTTTCCTTTTTTTCCTTTTCTGAACTGGAACTGTTTAGCTTTATCTCAAAATAGTATTGGCTGTCATTTTGTGGAGCTCATGTTACTCATCCCTCAGTGTGGATTTCCCCTTAAATACTTTGTGGATTACAAATACCCGGGTTTCATATGAGCTCCAAATTCAGGTCCCATCAGGCCTGCATTAAGACTGTAAGTAGTCACTGGCCAGTGAACAGGGTATAACAGAGTGTTTTCACAGTTTGGTCTGATCAGATCTGATCAAGATTATAGCTGCTGTTAGTATTGTTGCATTATAGAATCTTTACTGCGAAATGATTTTACATTGTTGCTCATATTTGAATGACAAGACCTCTCTTATTGAGTTCTGGGAGGTGTGATTTCACTGTATGTATACCTCATATTGCCTTATTGCTAAACTTTGTGCTGCTGAAATAATTTGTTTGCTACTGTGCTGTTGCCTGTTAAGACTAGAGTTGCCATCTAGAATAAAATATGTTATTATTTGCAACCTTGGTGTGTTGCATGTAAATAGGGGTGTCACCAGAGTCAGGTAGGATGGAACCTGTACACTATTCAGCTACACCTGTGGGTGTGCTACAGTTGTATAGTGTATGACAGAAGAATGCCAAAGAAGATGAAAAGTAAGGTGTACAAAACAGTGGTGTAACCAGTACTACTGTATGGTACAGAAACCTGGGCAGTGAAGGCAGAGCAGATAAGGAAGCGAGAGGTGATGGAAAAGAAGTGCCTGAGATGGATAGTAGGATGCACACTGTGGGGCAGATGAAGAGATGAGGACATACGAGCAGAAGCCAAAGTAGCGCTAATTGCAGAAAAGATCAAAGAGAACAAATTTTGGTGGTTCAGGCACATGTGCAGAAAAGCAGAAGACAATCTGGTGAAGATGATTTGGGACAGACAGGAAGAAGGTAAGAGAAAATGAGGGCATCCAGCAAAAAGGTGGATGGATTGTGTGACAGAAGTTCTGCAGCAGTCAGTTATGAGTGTCAAAGAAGGCAGTAGCGTGGCGTTGAATAGCAACACCCTGACCCCATGTAGAAAATGGGAAAAAAGGAGTTGATGATGATGATGATGATGATTCACTGGTGAGTCATTCCCTGTCACCAGCACTGTGGAACTGCCCCGTCTGATGCTGATGGATCTTTAGCATCTGGTAATGAAGGTGGAGATACGCTGTCACAGTCAGGGGGTGCAGAGTATTTGTTGGACATAGGAAGTGTAACCTCCACAACCCACTACTCAGTGCATGGACACAATCTCTTATGCCTGAACATACGCAGGGCACACTGCCATCTGAGAGTGAAAAGGCTGAAGGGAACACTATACGTCAGGGAAATATGGTGTCCCCAGTGGAGAGATGTCTAAATCTGTCCCTAACACTTGTAGGCAGGAGTCCAAACGGATGAGGTGGTACTGGTGTTTGCCATAGATATAGTTACTGCCCTCCCCCTGAGGTTGGTGTGTCAATAGCCACCTCACAATATAGGTGCGAGGCAGTCATGGAGGCACAGGCTAGTTCTGCCACAGCTGTGGCAGAGATAGTGAGGATGATCCAGACTGTGGATGCCGGCCTACAGGAAGGCATGACCCATATATTTGATTCATTGGATAGACTGACTCACACATTTGGCCATGCAGTGCCTTCCCTGGGACATCTGTCTAGGGCAAGGGACTGTCCTTGCAGCTTGTTATCTGTCCATCTCCTGGGTGTAGACACATCCACTTCAACATCAGTTGTGGATGTGTCTACACCCAGGAGAGGCTGACCCCATGGAGGGAGTCAGGCTGGCACACCCTTCAACAGATGTTGCTCATAGGCAGCACACTCACATCTAACCTAACTTGTGGTACAGCCAGTGCAGCTTCTGGCAGAGCTTCTTCTCATGGCCGGGGGCATGCATGGGAAGATGAACCCTCTATCATTAATGCCCTAGACCTGTCTAATAGGCCAATATGTAGTGCTGCATCACATGCTGATACTGTGCCCTGCAGTATTTGCTTAACTCTTGCATAGTTATGTTGTAAAGCTATGCAGTTTTCTGCCTCTTTCTAATGCCATGGTGTATTGTGCACTCCTCCATTATCATGGTAATCCCCTACTGCTGGCTCGCCTCTGACTGCTAATCTCCCTGATGTGCTGTGAACTGTCACCCTGCTGTAACTGTTCCCTGATTATAATATTATGCAACACAGTACAAACAGTAAGTATTTTGGCACATGTGGTTAGATCATACTGCAGGACACCACCATTTGTATCCAGGTAGTGAAACCATGTCTTCAGCAGATCAGGCACATGCAGTATGATGTGTCTGGTTTGTGAAAGGGCATTTTGTAACCATGGTCACTTTGCTTGTATAGATTTCTAATTGGTGCCATGAGCCAGGGTTCAAAGGAAAGTTGACATCACCCACAAGACACCTGTGTGGAAAGTCACTGCTTGCAAGCAGCTGATGCAGGTGGTGACATGTGTGGAATATTTATGAGTCATTAAAACTGCCTAGGTGGCCTGCACCCATATTGTAGATGATATTCTTTGCATTACAGATAATTTGGCAGTTGATGGAATTATACCCCTTGCAGTTCATGTACCTCTTTCTCAGCTCACCAGGTAGGACCTTTATTTCAGTGTGGGTACTGGTTGTAGCTTCCATTACCTCAGAGAAATGGGTTATAGCAAAGAATTCCTGCATGGTGTTGGCTGTCTTCCCTGGAGAATGTGGGAACTACATATGGTCCCCAGTAACCAAACGGCAAAACAAACTTGTAAATTAAAAACCAGGAACCTCGACTGGATCACGAACTCCTTTAATAAAACCAAAAATAAAAAACGAACTCCTCTGTACATTTAACAAACATAAATTTTCAACTTAGCGCTTTCACCCAGTGTGCTTCGTGGGTTTCTTCAGAGTAGTGTTTTTAGTGCAGCAGCTGCTTTTTAAATAGTTATCCAAGCATCAATTACCCAATCAAGTTCCATAGAAATAAATTTCATTAATTAATCTCAATATTTAGATGAAAAACTGTGTAAGACAGATAAAAATAAACAATAACTAATATTACACAATACTAATCAATAAATATAAAAATATAAAAAAGTCAATGTTTAAACATTATTTAAAAACACTTTGTAATTAATTTATAAGAATATATAAATGAAATAATTTACTCATAAAATATTCTAATGTTAATAAAAAAATTTTTGTATAAATATATATAACTTATTTAAATACAATGTGATTTTAATTTTAAATAAGAAGCAATAGATATATACTCGTTAATCCCTGGCAAGTTACATGCATCTAATCTTAACTGCCATATGCATTCTTTCAATTCTAATAAGGCATTTACATCACCTTCATTACTACTGCCCTGTGGTATCCTGTCAATCACAAAGAACAAAAATCTTTTGAAATTTGTACATTTCTTACTGTGCATATAAAGTGCACTTGTGCTTTTCTTATTTTTAATATCCCTGTCGTGTTCTGCAATTCTGTCTTTCAATTTTCTTATAGTCTTACCTATGTAAAAGGCTGGACATGACAAACAAGTTGCTAAATAGACAACTAATTTTGTATTGCAGTTTACATGACCAGGGCATTTAATAGTACGGTTGTGATGTTTAATACTAACGTATGGTCCATCATTTATAAAGCTACATCCCCGACAGAAACCACATTTCTTCGTTTGTGAATGTTTAAAGCTAGTTTCACTTTCAAAATATTCTTTTAAATTTTTTCCTCTAGTGTACACAATATTTGGAACACTACCTATATGTTGTGTTATATCTACTTGATCACTAAATACTGTTTTCCATACTTCATATACACCATCAACTATTGTATTGATGTTATTTGTAAATGGCAACTGTAACAAACTTACTTTTGAAAAATTATCTTTTCTTCCATCATTCTTTTTGTTAGAAAATCCATGTTTAATAACTGGGCTAAAAATAGAATCTCTCTTAGAATATATTTCGTTTTTAATTTGGTCCAACAATTCAGTTGGATATCCCCTATCTCTCAATAGTTGTATCAAAAACTCAATTTGTAAACCAAATTCCTCATCTTCACTTATGATCCTCGATAGCCTTACCATCTGTCCTTTAACCAGATTTCGTTTTTGAAAATATGGGTGGCAACTGTCGAAGTGAAGATAGGAATTTGAAAAAGTTTTTTTCCTGTATATGGTTGATTCTATTCCCTCTCCTGTTTTATATAATTTTATATCCAAAAATTCACATTCTTTTTCATTAAAACTGTTGGTAAATTTCAAGAAGGACGTAGTATTTTCTAGGTAATCCACAAATTCCTTCAATTCTTCCTTTGTTCCTTTCCAAAATATAAGTATGTCATCTAAAAATCTCAAGTATATATACTAATCTTAGGCCAAAAAATACTTTTAAAAACATACCTACTTTCCCACATGGCTAGTACAAGGTTTGCAAAAACAGGGGCACACCTTGCCCCCATTGCTACACCAGCACTTTGTTTGTAGTATTCTCCACAAAATTGAAAAAAATTATTTTCAAGTACCATCTCCATTAATTCAACTATTAATCTACGCTTAACAGTATGAAATTTACTATAAGCTTTCAGACTTGACTCAAAATATTCCAGTCCTTCTTCAAGAGGTATCACTGAAAATAAATTAATAATATCTAGTGTAACCATATTGGTATTAACAAGTTGTTCTTTGTCTATGTCTTTAAGTGTATTCAAACAGTGCCATGAATCTTTTAGTATGTGTTTAATACTTTTGATCACCTCACCACATTGAACATCAATATAGTGTGCCAAAGCTTCTGTTTTGATTGTTTCGCTGAGACTATTGGTCTAAAGGGAGGGTTTGAAATACTTTTGTGTACCTTCGGTATTCCAAATATAGATGGTGTGATAGGATATTCCATTGTTAAATAATCATGCTCTTGTTTAGTTATTATACCTTCAATAAATAGATCATATAATTGCCAATCTATTTTTGTGTATGCTTTTGTCATATCATATTTAGAGACCCTAGTATATGTCATCTCGTCATTAAGCATTTCTGTCATCTTGTATTGATAGTCCATTGTATTCATAATCACCACCCCTCCCCCTTTGTCTGGTTTCATAATTCTTTGTGTGTTCGAAATACTCAATTCCCTCAGACAAAACCTTTCTGCATCTGTTAAGTTGTCCTTAGTATTTTTCATGTTCTTATAAATTTTCCTTAAGTGTGTTTCACAAAAGTTTTCAAAAAGGTGAATAATGGGGTGATTTGGTGGAATAAATGTACTTGATCTCTTTAACGTCAAATTGTTTTCTATTAGATTAGAACCAGTGTCCACAGATTTCTTAAAAAACATCTTTAAGTTTAACTGTCGAGCATACATTCTTATGTTTAGTAGGACCTTCCCTATATCTAAACTAAAAGTTGGAATAAATTTAAAACCTTTTCTGAATAAAGATAAAAAATTGGAATCAAAACTTCTTTCACTATAGTTGTACACAGAAAAACCTCCATCTGTAACAATTTCATAATGCAATCCATTATATTCTTCTGTGTTCATGCAATCATCTATAAAAACAGTATTGTTCTTTATGTTAACCTCATCACTCTGTTGTCCATTTAGTTTTGCTACATCATTGTGCATTTGTTCAGATAATAAAACTGTTTCAAAATTTAGTGAGAAAAGTTCTGTTGCTTCATTTAAAGTGCAATGTGCTGTGTTTTTCAATACGCTTTCTATCTGTATCTGCCCCTGTTGTTGTGTGCATAATATTGAGTTTGACCCCTGTTCCACTCCCTCAGCTGTTCTGATCTCCAAGGGACAGGCTCGTCTAAAAAAGCATCATCAGCCTCAATAAATGTATCATGGTACCTTTGGGTATCTGTCTCCCTGTTCCCTACACTATCATAATGTGTTGTGTGTCTATTTTGAGGGTCAGTATTCATACTTGCAAAAAACCTTTTGAAATCCTTAAAATGAGCGTATGCTTTCTTACTATTATAATCCAATGTGTCCCTCTGCAACTTTTTGTTTTTGTTTTCTAAACCATTGCTGACAAAGTTTTTTATCTCAGCCAAAACTGAATTAAACTTTCCCTTCTTATGTTCAAACAACAAATCTTTTTTTATATTGTTATCTAAACATATAAGCTTCTCGTTAAGTTTGTTCAGTCTTATATTATTGTTTTTAATAATCAACTTAATTAAGTCTTTGCCAGCGTTGTCAAAAATTTTTTCAAGTTCTCTTAGCAGATTCACATCGCTGTCAAAACCAAAAGGTACCTTAAACACCCTCAGTCCTTTCGGTATCTGATTCAATTCGAGAGACCTTTCAAGATAGACATTGTCCATTTGAAGAGTTTTAAACTTGCGCAAAGTTCTCTCAAACTCTTCTATTTGTTTATTTAATGTTCCTGCATCTCTACCCGATTGGTAGCGGTCGAAACATGGAATCGACAGTATCTGTTCTATGTTGAAAAAAGACGCAGAGCCATTTAATCCACTGCCATTACTATTACCCCCGTCCCGAGCGTTACTTTCGGAATTTATTTCTATGGAACTTGATTGGGTAATTGATGCTTGGATAACTATTTAAAAAGCAGCTGCTGCACTAAAAACACTACTCTGAAGAAACTCACGAAGCATACTGGGTGAAAGCACTAAGTTGAAAATTTATGTTTGTTAAATGTACAGAGGAGTTCGTTTTTTATTTTTGGTTTTATTAAAGGAGTTTGTGATCCAGTCGAGGTTCCTGGTTTTTAATTTACAAGTTTGTTTTGCCGTTTGGTTACTTTGGTTTTATTTGGCGACCTGGAGTCTGAGTCTGTGTTCACGAGCTACCGGCTTAATTTATGTGCTACTAAAGGAAAATATACCTAACAAACTTTTCTAAGGATAAAGAACAACAGTATTTGGACTACTTTATTTATTTACAATGAATATTGTACTATGGCTACAATTGAGCAGTTACTAAAGCAGCAGCTTGCAATTACTCAACAACTTTTAAATGCATTTAAAGAAAAAAGCCCTAATAAAAAAGACAAGGTGGATATAGAACAGGCAAATCCAGTGTTATCGGACACTGAGGAACTAATCTACACCTTGCATTCAACACCAGGCACTTCACATAATGGTAACCCCGTAGCCAGCAATGGTTTAAGGGATTTAATTGGCAAAAGAACTACACGGGTAGGAGAAGGAAATGATGTACGTGTTGTTCCGGAGCCGAATTCCGAAAGTAACGCTCGGGACGGGGGTAATAGTAATGGCAGTGGATTAAATGGCTCTGCGTCTTTTTTCAACATAGAACAGATACTGTCGATTCCATGTTTCGACCACTACCAATCGGGTAGAGATGCAGGAACATTAAACAAACAAATAGAAGAGTTTGAGAGAACTTTGTGCAAGTTTAAAACTCTTCAAATGGACAATGTCTATCTTGAAAGGTCTCTCGAATTGAATCAGATACCGAAAGGACTGAGGATGTTTAAGGTACCTTTTGGTTTTGACAGCGATGTGAATCTGCTAAGAGAACTTGAAAAAATTTTTGACAAGGCTGGCAAAGACTTAATTAAGTTGATTATTATAAACAATAATATGAGACTGAACAAACTTAACGAGAAGCTTATATGTTTAGATAACAATATAAAAAAAGATTTGTTGTTTGAACATAAGAAGGGAAAGTTTAATTCAGTTTTGGCTGAGATAAAAACTTTGTCAGCAATGGTTTAGAAAACAAAAACAAAAAGTTGCAGAGGGCCACATTGGATTATAATAGTAAGAAAGCATACGCTCATTTTAAGGATTTCAAAAGGTTTTTTGCAAGTATGAATACTGACCCTCAAAATAGACACACAACACGTTATGATAGTGTAGGGAACAGGGAGACAGATACCCAAAGGTACCATGATACATTTATTGAGGCTGATGATGCTTTTTTAGACGAGCCTGTCCCTCGGAGATCAGAACGGCTGAGGGAGCGGAACAGGGGTCAAACTCAATATTATGCACACAACAACAGGGGCAGATACAGATAGAAAGCGTATTGAAAAACACAGCACATTGCACTTTAAATGAAGCAACAGAACTTTTCTCACTAAATTTTGAAACAGTTTTATTATCTGAACAAATGCACAATGATGTAGCAAAACTAAATGGACAACAGAGTAATGAGGTTAACATAAAGAACAATACTGTTTTTATAGATGATTGCATGAACACAGAAGAATATAATGGATTGCATTATGAAATTGTTACAGATGGAGGTTTTTCTGTGTACAACTATAGTGAAAGAAGTTTTGATTCCAATTTTTTATCTTTATTCAGAAAAGGTTTTAAATTTATTCCAACTTTTAGTTTAGATATAGGGAAGGTCCTACTAAACATAAGAATGTATGCTCGACAGTTAAACTTAAAGATGTTTTTTAAGAAATCTGTGGACACTGGTTCTAATCTAATAGAAAACAATTTGACGTTAAAGAGATCAAGTACATTTATTCCACCAAATCACCCCATTATTCACCTTTTTGAAAACTTTTGTGAAACACACTTAAGGAAAATTTATAAGAACATGAAAAATACTAAGGACAACTTAACAGATGCAGAAAGGTTTTGTCTGAGGGAATTGAGTATTTCGAACACACAAAGAATTATGAAACCAGACAAAGGGGGAGGGGTGGTGATTATGAATACAATGGACTATCAATACAAGATGACAGAAATGCTTAATGACGAGACGACATATACTAGGGTCTCTAAATATGATATGACAAAAGCATACACAAAAATAGATTGGCAATTATATGATCTATTTATTGAAGGTATAATAACTAAACAAGAGCATGATTATTTAACAATGGAATATCCTATCACACCATCTATATTTGGAATACCGAAGGTACACAAAAGTATTTCAAACCCTCCCTTTAGACCAATAGTCTCAGCGAAACAATCAAAAACAGAAGCTTTGGCACACTATATTGATGTTCAATGTGGTGAGGTGATCAAAAGTATTAAACACATACTAAAAGATTCATGGCACTGTTTGAATACACTTAAAGACATAGACAAAGAACAACTTGTTAATACCAATATGGTTACACTAGATATTATTAATTTATTTTCAGTGATACCTCTTGAAGAAGGACTGGAATATTTTGAGTCAAGTCTGAAAGCTTATAGTAAATTTCATACTGTTAAGCGTAGATTAATAGTTGAATTAATGGAGATGGTACTTGAAAATAATTTTTTTCAATTTTGTGGAGAATACTACAAACAAAGTGCTGGTGTAGCAATGGGGGCAAGGTGTGCCCCTGTTTTTGCAAACCTTGTACTAGCCATGTGGGAAAGTAGGTATGTTTTTAAAAGTATTTTTTGGCCTAAGATTAGTATATACTTGAGATTTTTAGATGACATACTTATATTTTGGAAAGGAACAAAGGAAGAATTGAAGGAATTTGTGGATTACCTAGAAAATACTACGTCCTTCTTGAAATTTACCAACAGTTTTAATGAAAAAGAATGTGAATTTTTGGATATAAAATTATATAAAACAGGAGAAGGAATAGAATCAACCATATACAGGAAAAAAACTTTTTCAAATTCCTATCTTCACTTCGACAGTTGCCACCCATATTTTCAAAAACGAAATCTGGTTAAAGGACAGATGGTAAGGCTAACGAGGATCATAAGTGAAGATGAGGAATTTGGTTTACAAATTGAGTTTTTGATACAACTATTGAGAGATAGGGGATATCCAACTGAATTGTTGGACCAAATTAAAAATGAAATATATTCTAAGAGAGATTCTATTTTTAGGCCAATTATTAAACATGGATTTTCTAACGAAAAGAATGATGGAAGAAAAGATGATTTTTCAAAAGTAAGTTTGTTACAGTTGCCATTTACAAATAACATCAATACAATAGTTGATGGTGTATATGAAGTATGGAAAACAGTATTTAGTGATCAAGTAGATATAACACAACATATAGGTAGTGTTCCAAATATTGTGTACACTAGAGGAAAAAATTTAAAAGAATATTTTGAAAGTGAAACTAGCTTTAAACATTCACAAATGAAGAAATGTGGTTTCTGTCGGGGATGTAGGTTTATAAATGACGGACCATACGTTAGTATTAAACATCACAACTGTACTATTAAATGCCATGGTCATGTAAACTGCAATACAAAATTAGTTGTCTATTTAGCAACTTGTTTGTCATGTCCAGCCTTTTACATAGGTAAGACTATAAGAAAATTGAAAGACAGAATTGCAGAACACGACAGGGATAATAAAAATAAGAAAAGCACAAGTGCACTTTATATGCACAGTAAGAAATGTACAAATTTCAAAAGATTTTTGTTCTTTGTGATTGACAGGATACCACAGGGCAGTAGTAACGAAGGTGATGTAAATGCCTTATTAGAATTGAAAGAATGCATATGGCAGTTAAGATTAGATGCATGTAACTTGCCAGGGATTAACGAGTATATATCTATTGCTTTTTATTTAAAATTAAAATCACATTGTATTTAAATAAGTTATATATATTTATACAAAAAATTTTTTATTAACATTAGAATATTTTATGAGTAAATTATTTCATTTATATATTCTTATAAATTAATTACAAAGTGTTTTTAAATAATGTTTAAACATTGACTTTTTTATATTTTTATATTTATTGATTAGTATTGTGTAATATTAGTTATTGTTTATTTTTATCTGTCATACACAGTTTTTCATCTAAATATTGAGATTAATTAATGAAATTTATTTCTATGGAACTTGATTGGGTAATTGATGCTTGGATAACTATTTAAAAAGCAGCTGCTGCACTAAAAACACTACTCTGAAGAAACCCACGAAGCACACTGGGTGAAAGCGCTAAGTTGAAAATTTATGTTTGTTAAATGTACAGAGGAATTCGTTTTTTATTTTTGGTTTTATTAAAGGAGTTTGTGATCCAGTCGAGGTTCCTGGTTTTTAATTTACATATGGTCCCCACATGCTAAAGCATGGCATAGAGGAAATGATGGGGTATTCACAAGGCAGGTACCTGAGATACCCCCATTGTGTCCCCAGTGGGTCACTGAAAGGTCCCTGTAGCTAATATTGGTAAATCAACACATATCTTTGTATCCACTGTGATGGATACTCCAAAACTACAAATGGACTGCAGACAAGGCCAACATATGTCCACTGTTTGTTGCATGGTGTCCCTGTCCATACAGTAATGGTCCACTATGTTGTTGTTATAGAGGGCATGAAATGTTAAGTGCAGTTTGATGACTCGATGCCTCCTGAAGCAAAGTCATGCACTATCACTGCAGCAGCTGCCATAAGATCCTCTTGCAGACACATTCTTACAATAACCGCTGCAACCTCTAACAACATACCTTACTCTGTCTGAATGCAGGCATATGACTGCAAACTGATCTAAAGCAGGTGAAGCATTGCTGTCTGACATTTAAATGCTTCTGAATCATTCCTCCATATTGTTTTGCCTCATAATCACACCCAGCACTTCATTATGCAGTCATTTGGAAAGAAATTGGATGATCATGTTATTTCAGCTGGCTGTGTCATGTTGCTGGGTGTTTTGTATCACACACACCCTGCTCATTGAAGCTTGTCATACAGATTCACTTAGCTCAGTGCAGAAAAGTTTTCTGAATCCAGACCCTAATAATAACCTGTGCCACCTTAACTGAACAATGAATTGATAGATCAGTCCCCCCTTCCCCAACCTCCCACCCCAGGAACAATACACATAGCAGGAATATTTAATTACAAAGGCCTTTAAATGCTAGCATTATAGTGCATGGGACCAAAACATACCAAAACAGGGATAAGGGCATGAGATACTTAAAAAAACTCACTAATAAAGGTCTGACATACATTGCAGTATGTTCTATGATCATGTATTTGGATCACTAAAACATGTGTGAAATTGCTTTGAATCAGTGTTTTAAACAAACAATATACCTTAACTCCTTAAAATGAAGAACATCGACATTTGTGCTGTAACAGAGACCTGGTTCAAGGCAGCAGAAAGCACCCCTGCACTCCCGGGCTATATCTCATTCCACACCTTTAGGTCCCAGAACTTGGACCAAAGCTCCAAAAGTGGTGGTGTTTCCATACTCATAAAGGATGTGCACACCTCCAGACTGGTAGCCCAATATAATGCATCAGAGATACTTCATGTCCCAAGACTCACACTCCACGTTCCTAAGAACCCTTGGAGAATATTAGGGTCCAACTTAACACTCTCATACTGGGCGACTTCAACTACCCCTCCATTAACTGGGAAAACTACTCATGTACCAATACACTTTCCCAAAGTTTCCTGGAATTCATTAATTCCAATGCCCTGATTCATTAATCCCAATGCCCTGGACCAGCTCGTTCTTACTCCCACTAGAGGTAGCAACATCCTTCACCTGGTCATTACTAACATGGGCGACTATTGCTCTACACTAGTACTCAACTCCTCCCTGGTTAGATCCAACCACAAACTAATCACCTTGGAAAGCCAGATCCCTCCCAACCCCCCCCCTCCCACCACCGCAAAGATAACCACCTGAAAAACTTCTCCAAAGCAAATTTTGGGCTCCTAAAAGCAGAGGTGGCTAACTTTGCGGTACCCATGCAAATGGAGAATAGTTGCATGACTGCCAAATCATACAACAATGCACTGTGCAAACATACACAAATGCATGGATCTCACCATACCCAATAGAACAAAGACACTCTCCTCCAAAAAAAAGGAAACCAAACTGGTGGTTACCTGTCTGACGATTGGGGAGAGATGGGCGAAGGCTGCCAGCCTAGTCAAATAGAAATTGATACATAATTCTATCAACTGTATAAATAAATGTAAAATACAGGCTTGTGTTTTTAAATGTAAGAAAACACTGTAAAATGTGAACTTCAAGATTGTTGCAACATTGCCATCTGCTGTAAGGAAAACCAAGCCAAGTATTTCAAATGTGCCTTTTTAAGTTGAAAAGATCTTATGAATCTCTTTAATGTTTTACAGTTCGGCTCCAGTGCGGCTGGATGAAGGTTTCATGCCCATTGTTTTAAGGTTAAAGTTTATAACCAGAATTTAGATGGTAAAGGTGCTTTATTGCTCTAGTTTCTGTTAGAATATACATGTGAAATGGCTTCTTTTGTTCTAAGTTTCTGTGCACGTGTTAGATTGCTAAATAATGCAGTTTGTTTGCCTGGGAAAACCTAAGTGTCAAAAATTATGTAATTTGGGGAGGGACCCAGCAAACGTGTTTGTTAGTAATGTTTAAATACTATTTCTCACAAGAGACTGGAAGCATTTTGACTTTGGACATCTAACTTATCAGCACTCTGCCTTATGCTCACATGTAAGTTTTAGCACTGTGATTTCTTGTAGGAATAGTTAAAGCTAGTAAAGATTAATTAGGTATTTTTCATTGAAATCAGACCTGTCCTACTATATTATTTTAAGTTTCTGTGTGATCTCTGAACTCTTAGATATCTCTGTGGAGTAGTAGTTTTGTCTTGTGTTTTAATTATTTATTATTAAATATTTTTAAAACCTTCTACCTGTGGCTGATTTGTGTAGAGATAAGCTCTAGAGCACATTGCATATTTATTGAGGTTATTGTAATAGGCCACTGTAAAGTAAGCCTTGACTGTTAGTCATACTACCATTGGATATTAATATTGCACAGTAATAATTGGACACCCTTTTAAGGACCTTTTAGTAGCTGATATTATTAACTGGGTGGTGGCAGTAATTACTACTGTATAGTCTGGGCAAAGAGGCACAGTTGGAGAATCTGTGTCAGTCTTTCCCAGGAGTGTCTGTGAAGTTGTATAAATACTTATCTCAAAGTGTGTGTGTGTTGTGTCAGCTACTTGGCAGGGACACAAAGCACTGGTTGGACAGAGAGGGTACTGGAGGTTTTAGCTTGCCCAGTTAGGCTAAGACTTGGACCCTATAGCTGTGCCAGTGGGGAGTCTTATTGGGGACCTGGTGAGCAAGGGAGCAACCAGCCCCAGACTGACTGTGTTCTCCGTGCACTTAAGGGAAATTGTACTTTACTGTGCGTATTAGTTATCCTTTCCTGTTCTCGGAGACAACCTCCCTGGTGTTAGTGGTGAGGATTGAGGCTTATTGATTGCTGGGCCAGGGCACAGCTGTCACAAGTGGTGGCAGTGGTGGGATCTACTTCACATACTAATTGGCTTGTAGTGGTGTGGGGTAGAGCAAATTTCTTTAGCTTATGTACAGTGATCTCTAAAAGTGTTTTGTACTCTAAAACAGCCACACAGTGTATACTCAGAGTTCAGATCACAATTATTTTATTTCTTTTGTTAGCTTAGTGTTAGTCAGGGAGAGCAGACAGCATGTCAGCAGAAGAGTATGGAAAGCTGACAAGGAGCCAGCTGGTGGAGATGTGCCATGCTAGGGGACTGGTGCATGAAAACCTGACTAAAGCAGAACTGATTGCAACCTTGGTTACAGCTGCATCAGAGAACAGCAGCCTAGAGGACAATCAGACTGACAGTGGAGATATAATATTCTCAGAGAATGGACAGCTCAACCTTTCTGCAGGTGACTTAAAAATCTAGCTGGAGCTAAAGAGACTTGAGTTGGAGGCCAGGCATATGGAACTAGAAGCAGCTGAGAAAATGAGAAGTCTACAAGGTGAGGAAAATGAATGGCAGAGGAGGCATGAGAGGGAAATGCTGACTCTTCGCCAGAGTCATGGAGGTAATGTGGAAGGGAGTAACCGGACCCCAAAAGCACAAAAGGTCAGTAAATTTCTTCCACAGTTTAAAGAGGGGGATAATTCTGATAGCTTCATTCACATGTTTGAGTGGGTATGTAAACAGTATGAAGTTGACCAAGGGCTCTGGGTATGGTTCCTGACCCCCTTACTCCATGGTAAAGCTGTAACTTCTTTAGCAAAAATGCATGACACTGACTGTTTTGATTATACTGCTGTAAAAAGACATTTATTAGAATGTTTTAAGCTAACACCTGACATGTATAGAAAATGTTTTGTGAGCACAGACGCAAGGCAGATGAAAATGTATGTGTATATGTTGTTGAACTGAGCACTTATTTTCATAGCTAGGTGAGTGGATGTCAGGTCACCACTTTTGAAGGGCTGGCAGACCTTTTGGTAAGGGAACAAGCCCTTAGCACTTTGCCTGAGGACATAAGGATCTGGTTAGGTGATAGACAGTGTGCTACTTCAGAGGAGCTGAGGAAGAAGGGATACCTATACTGGCCAGCAGGGCAGCCCTGCACGGGAAAGGGACCCCCAGTACTGCTCATGGGTCTAAAGGAACCCATGGTGGGCAGCACAAACTGCCACAACAGAATCTGTCAGTAGCAGGGGAAGCCACTAGTCCAGGTACATGTCCAGGAGCTAGGGTTAAATGTTTTGAATGCAACCAGTGGGACCATGTGGCATACAGATGTCCACAGAGGCAAGGTGGGGAACCAAAGGTGAGGAAGCCAGTAAGTGGGAAAGACAAAATGCCAATAATGGGTTGTCTTGAGACAACCAGGGTATGGAACTACCATCCTACAGATGTCCTGAGAGGGAAGAATTTGGATCAGGCAGTACAATGTACTTATGCAGTTACATGCAGTGAGGCTAGGAGACAAGCATGTGGGTCTGGTAGCCTGGGGGAGACTCAGACAGACTGCATACTTGCAGCCAGTACTGCTGATCTGCTTACTTCATGGAGTGAGCTGCGCTATAGCAGTGAGACTGAATGTGAGCCACAGCTGCTTGTGGGTACTGATGTTCTCTTGGACAGGGCAACTGCAAAGGTAGAGATGAGTAGTAGTACCCAGGCTGACAGTGAGGCACCACTGTCAGAGGATGCCAGACTTCCTGTGGAAGGGGAGCTGGGAAGGGTTGCAAGGAGAGACTTGAGACAGGCTCAGCTCTCAGATCCTACATTGCAAGGCCGGAAGCAAGTAGCTAGGGAGGCACCTGATTCTCAAGGGAAGGGGGAATCTGTATACTGGAACAAAGGGTTACTGTACAGAGAGTGGACCCCTGAGAGAGGGCTAGAAGGTGAGAGAGTACAGCAGTTGATAGTGCCTAGAGCTTACCGTCTGGCGCTTCTAGCCATAGCCCATGATATTCCCTTTGCAGGTCATATGGGCATAAAATGTGCAAAGAGGCATATTATGCAAAACTTCTATTGGCCTGGAATTTCCAGAGATGTAACAGGGTACTGCAGGACCTGTGAGCAGTGCCAAAAGTTAGGCAAGGCAGGAGACAAGGTGAGAGCTCCTTTGATTGCTTTGCCTGTGACTGAGGAGCCATTCATAGGGTAGCTATGGATATTGTGGGTCCTCTGAGTACCCCAAGTTCCACAGGGAAAAAGTATATCCTAGTGGTAGTGGATTATGCTACACGATACCCTGAGGCAGTGGCTTTGTCCTCCATTGAGGCAGAGAAGGTAGCAAATGCTTTGATAGAGATTTTCAGCAGGGTAGGTTCCCAAAGGAAATACTGTCTGACAGAGATGCCAATTTTATGTCAGACCTGCTGGCTTGTCTGTGGAAGTCCTGTGGGGTGAAGCACATGAAGACCACCCCTTACCATCCCCAGACTAATGGTCTTGTTGAGAGGTTAAACTCTACGATCAAGTCCAAGCTACGGGAATTTGCAGATCACTTTAAGAAGGAGTGGGACAAATATTTGCCCCATCTGTTGTTTGCTTACAGAGATGTTCCCCAGGAATCCACAGGTTTTTCACCCTTTGAGTTGCTGTATGGGCATAGGGTGAGGGGACCCCTTGATTTAATTCGAGATGAGTGGGAAGGTGAGTGTGAGTCTCACAAGGTGTCCGTTGTGGCATATTTCCTGAACCTCAGGACAAGGTTCAGGGAACTCATGGGCCTGGCCCAGGAGAACCTGGCAGTAGCCCAACAACAGAAAAAGGTGTGGTATGACAGGAATGCTTGAGCTACAGAGTATGCTGTAGGGCAGCAGGTGATGGCTGTCATTCCTGTCAGACACAACAAGCTGCAAGACGCTTGGGAGGGACCCTGCAAGGTGGTAAGAAAGGTAAGTGATGTTAACTACATGGGGGAAGTGCTAGGCAGATGGCAGAGGCAGAAATTATACCATGTTAACATGATGAAACCTTACCATGATAGGGAGGCCCTTGTGCTGAGCATTTGCAGTGGAATGCAGGAGGAGTCTGAGGGAGATCTGGGGACTAATCTCCTCAGTGAGGCTCGGGCTGACACCTTGGTGGAAGGGGTAGCAATGTCCCAGCAGCTATCTCCTACCCAGGTTTGAGAAATCCAAGCAGTGTTGCAGGAGTTTGGGGGCATGTTCACTGGGAAACCAGGGAGGACCCACCTGGTGCAGCAACAGGTGGATACAGGACCGCAAAGGCCTATCAGACAGGCCCCCTATAGGGTTCCTGAGAGAGTCAAACAGACTCTGAAGGAAGAGGTACAGGAGATGTTGGAACTAGGGGTGATTCAAGAGTTCAGCAGTCCATGGGCCTCACCAGTGGTGTTGGTGCCAAAGAAGGATGGCAGCACCAGGTTCTGTGTAGATTATAGGAAATTAAATAGTCACACAGAGTCAGAAGCTTACCCCATGCTTAGGACAGATGAAGCCCTAAAGCAACTGGGTGGGGCCAAGTATCTTACAACCATTGATCTTACCAAGGGTTATGGGCAGGTGCCCTTGACTCCCAGTGTTAGAGAGAAGTCAGCCTTTGTGACTCCTTTTAGCTTGTATGAGTTCACAAAGATGCCCTTTGGGATGAAGACTGCCCCAGCGATTTTCCAGAGTCTGGTAGATCATATCTTAGCAAGAGCAGGAGGGTTTGCCCTTGCTTACATGGATGATATTGCTACCTACAGACATTCCTGGCAAGAGCACCTTCAACATGTCAAGGAAGTGCTGGGCAGACTACAGAGGGCAGGGTTGACCATTAAGCCAAGCAAATGTCAAGTGGATATGGCAGAGATTTCCTACCTAGGACATAGATTGCGGAGTGGTAAGATAAAGTCAGAACCTGCCAAAGTGGAAGCTATTCAGGAATGGCCTGCACCTGTTACCAAAAAGCAGGTGAGGGCATTCTTAGGTACAGCAGGGTACTACAGAAAGTTTGTTCCCAGTTATAGTACCATAGCTGCTCCCCTCACAGACCTGACAAGGAAGAAAAGGCCAGATAAGGTAGTGTGGACCCCAGCATGTGAGCAGGCAATTCAGGAGCTTAAGGAAGCTATGGGAGGACCCCCTGTGTTAGCCAGTCCAGATTATAGCAAAGAATTTGTTATACAGGTGGATGCTTCAAACTATGGGGTGGGGGTTGTACCTAGCCAGATTTCTTCAAAGGGAGAAGAGCACCCAGTGGTTTATCTCAGTCATAGGCTCCAACCCAGGGAGGAATGCTATGCAGCGGTAGAAAAGGAATGTCTAGCCTTAATGTGGGCACTACAAAAACTTCAGCCTTATCTGTGTGGAAGAAAATTCGCTGTGATGACAGATCACAACCCTCTAGCAAGGTTAAACAGAGCCAGTCAGCAAAATGCCAAGTTGCTAAGATGGAGCCTGGGGTTGCAATCATATGATATGTCAGTGCAGCACCACAGTGGGACTAGCAATGCCAATGCATATGGGCTCTCAAGACAGGGAATTAGGTGAGGTACACCCAGATAGACCTGACACTCTCGAGCGACATTTCTCAAGGTGCACTTGAAAAACTTGCTTGAGTTCCCCGGGGGGGGGGTGATGATTGGGGAGAGATGGATGAAGGCTGCCAGCCTAGTCAAATATAATTTGACACATAATTCTATCAACTGTATAAATAAATGTAAAATACAGGCTTGTGTTTTTAAATGTAAGAAAACACTGTAAAATGTGAACTTCAAGATTGTTGCAACATTGCCATCTGCTGTAAGGAAAACCAAGCCAAGTATTTAAAATATGCCTTTTTAAGTTGAAAAGATCTTATGAATCTCTTTAATGTTTTACAATTCAGTTCCAGTGCAGCTGGATGAAGGTTTCATGCCCATTGTTTTAAGGCTAAAGTTTATGAGCAGAATTTAGATGTGGAAGGTGCTTTATTGCTCTAGTTTCTGTTAGAATATACATGTGAAATGGCTTCTATTGTTCTAAGTTTCTGTGCAGGTGTTACATTGCTAAATAATGCAGTTTGTTTGCCTGGGAAAACCTAAGTGTCAAAAATTATGTAATTTGGGGAGGGACCCAGCAAACATGTTTGTTAGTAATGTTTAAATACTAGTTCTCACAAGAGACTGGAAGCATTTTGACTTTGGACATCTAACTTATCAGCACTCTGCCTTATGCTCAAATGTAAGTTTTAGCACTGTGATTTCTTGTATGAATAGTTAAAGCTAGTAAAGATTAATTAGGTATTTTTTGTTGAAATCAGACCTGTCCTACTGTATTATTTTAAGTTTCTGTGTGATCTCTGAACTCTTAGATATCTCTGTGGTGAAGTAGTTTTGTCTTATGTTTTAATTATTTATTATTAAATATTTTTAAACCTTCTACCTGTGGTTGATTTGTGTAGAGATAAGCTCTAGAGTACATTGCATATTTATAGAGGTTATTGTAATAGGCCACTCTAAAGTAAGCCTTGACTGTTAGTCATACTACCATTGGATATTAATATTGCACAGTAATAATTGGACACCCTTTTAAGGGCCTTTTAGTAGCTGATATTATTAACTGGGTGGTGGCAGAAATTACTACCATATAGTCTGGGTAAAGGGGCACAGTTGGAAAATCTGTGTCAGCCTTTCCCAGGAGTGTCTGTGAAGTTGTATAAATACTTATCTCAAAGTGTGTGTGTGTTGTGTCAGCTACTTGGCATGGACACGAAGCACCGGTTGAACAGAGAGGGTACTGGAGGTTTTAGCTTGCCCAGTTAGGCGGAGACCTGGACCCTATAGATGTGCAAATGGGGAGTCTTCTTGGGAACCTGGTGAGCAAGGGAGCAACCAGCCCCAGACAGACTGTGTTCTCTGTGTACACTTAAAGGAAATTGTACTTTACTGTGTGTATTAGTTATCCTTTCCTCTTCTCGGAGATGATCTTTCTGGTGTTAGTGTTGAGGATTGAGGCTCCTTGATTGCTGGGCCAGGGCACGGTTGTCAGAGCCTGCCATAAACAAACTCTACAACAGAAGGAGGAAACTGATGCAGAACAAAGTGAAGTCCCAAGTCTGGAAAAAACCCTTATCAGCCTCAGCAAAAAATTGAGATCCCTCATCAAACCCTCTAAAGCTAGCTATGAAAACAGAATTGCACAGATAGTAAAGACAACCACAACGCATTCTATAGTTATGTAAAGAATCTCCACAGCAATACCCAGATTTGCTCTGAGCTACTGCACAATGATACCTCCAATACTGAGCCAACAGAAATTGCCAATTTACTGGCTGACAGATTCAGTGCCAACTTTACCCCTCTCACCCCCCCAAGGAACAATTACAATACCAGTAGATTGCCAGGCCCCCAGTATTACTGCTGCACAGGTTAAAACAGCACTGTCCAAGGCCAAGAATACAGCTTCTATGGGACCTAACAATATCCATGGCTGTGTTCTACATGCACTACAGAGTGAACTGGCGCCTCACCTGTATGCCCTATTCAATCACAGCCTCAGCTCAGGCTTTGTCCCTATTGAATGGCGCATTACCACAGTCGTCCCTCTCCACAAAGGAGGAGTGACTACAGACACTGGGAACTATCGCCCCATTAGCCTGTCGAGTCTGATATGGAAAGCTATGGAATGCATCATCATGGACCTGATAAACAAGGATATAGGGAATCTCCAAACTCTCAATCCCACACAGTTTGGTTTTGTGAAGGGTAGATCATGCCTGCTCAACCTGGTCAAATTCTTTGAGTCAGTCACCAGATCTGTGGATGAAGGCAAGGTGGCTCATACAGCCTACTTTGATCTGGCCAAGGCCTTTGATACCATTCCCCACTAGGGAAACACAGAAAAACTCACTAAACTAGGCATCAACTCCTATATCACTAGGTGGGTTGCAAACTGGCTCAAAGATAGAACCCACAGTGTGAAAGTAGCTGACTCCAAGTCAGAGTGCTGACCAGTCACGAGTGGAGTCCAACAGGGTTTGGTCCTGGGTCCTCTCCTATTTAGTATCTACTTCTCTGAAGTCCAGGCTAACATGAAGGGACTCTGGCTGACACAGTTCCCAGCTGATTGCATATTGGGAGCTATTATTAACTCTCAAAGTGATGTTGACATCCTACAGAAAGACCTCACTGAGACAAACGACTGGTGTCAGAACCATGGCCTTCAGCTCATTGCCAAAAAATGTGTCATCATCCCCTTTGAGAAACACCCGGTTCCCGTGAATTACCACATCGATGGTAGTCTACTGAACACAGAAAGCATTATAAGAGATCTGGGAAAACAGGTTGACAGCAACCTCTCTTTTGGCCACCACATTGCCACTGTGGTCAGAAAGTCCTATGTGGCACATCTCATTACTAATATTTTGCATCCAGGAAGAAAGAGGTCATTGTCTCCCTCTACTCTTCCCTCATTAGGCCAATCATCGATTACAATTCCCCATTTTGCATGTACCTCACTAGACACCTGCAGCAATTGGAAAGGCCACAAAAGTACATCGCAAGGAGGATCCTAAGCCTTAAACACTTGTCCTATATAAACAGACTCAAAAAACTCCAATTATTCTCTGTCTCATATTATCTACTTAGAAGCGATCTCTGCTTGATTTACAAAGCCATGTCTGACCCAGCTCTGTTATAAATGCTATAGCTAAAGAAATCCCAATCCCTCCACACCACACACTCCAGAGACCTCAGCCTCATTATCAAAATCAACAGAACGTGCTGGAGGAACAGGTTCATAACACAGAGACTGCCCATGCTATGGAATAGACTTACCATACATGTCAAACAGAGAACCTAACTGGCCCTCTTCAAGAGAAGTCTTGATGAGTGGATGGGAAATGGAAAATTCTCCCCGGGGATCACTCCAGTGGCTCTACTTGACAGAGGCACTGGGAACTAAGGTTGGGTGGCACGATGCCAGGGTAATCCTATGGGCTAGGCTTGTATAGGCTCCAGGGCCATTAGCCTAGTACACACCTATGAACATGAACTTCTCATGCATTGAAATTAAAATCCTTTCAGAATAAACTATTTATGAATAAAACTTTATGTTCACTGCCTTAATCAAAAGTGAATGGAAACTGTTTTTTTTCTATTCACAGGTATTGTCTAATTCCTTTTGCCAATGAAAAAAATTCTGTTTTGTTGCAACTCTATACTCATGATCAAGAACTCTTAACATGTAACTGAACATGATAAAATGAAAGTTAGAATAAATCACATGAAAACTGACAAAGCCTTGGATTCATAGAGATGTACTGCACTACCTTACAAGTCTTGGACAGCTAAAGCCACAGTGTGGAGACATAGGGATGCAATGAATATCCAAACAAAAAATGGTCACACTTATAGGCAGCTCTCTGCACTTCAGGGTATACGAATGAACCAAACAGAGAGTATTTAAGTGACTCTACCTAGTTGTGTAGTATAACTGTTCAAGTAGAAAAAGCCATGCAGCCAAATGTATACCCAAAAGCACAGGAATGAATCCATAAAGTAACCATGCACTGCATGATATGATTTTGCTAGAACCGAAAAAAGAAACTCAGAGACCAGTATATCTCAACACAGACAAGTGCTTGCAGCAGCTTACCAGCAAAGTGGCATTGCTGTGGTGTCTATACATGTCAATATGTGTGACATTCATAAAAGGGAAGGGAAAGGTGTACAGGAAAGAAGGGAAAGGGGAAAGAGCAGGCACAGTATCACATATAAGCACCACATACGGCTGTGTGCAGCACCTGCAGAAGGAGGGAACCTTATGTGTGTGTGGGTCCTCCTTTTGTAGACAAGGGAAGAGGTGGATGGGTGAAAAAAGAAACATCTTAGGAAAGAGGGATAGAATAGTGTCTAAGAACAGACAGACAGATCAACAGAACAGCACAAACTGGGGTGGAAGTACACACAATAGAATGGGGGGATACTGAATACAGAAAAAACAAACAGTAGACAAATTATTATGTGGAAGGTTAGATAATGCAGAGGGTATGTAACAGAACACAACAGAAGGGCACACATAGGGTTGGGGATACAGTTGCCATGTCATCTTTGTCCTAGACCACAGATATGTTACAGAGACCTGTCCCCATCTGATGGATTAAGATATCCTGTAGTTTGATTCACACCCTCTGCTGGATCGGTGCTGGCTAGTAATGTGAGTCTGGTATTAACTCCTGGAGGCTGTCCATATGGGCCATATATCTGCCCATTCCTCATTTCACCAGAGTCTCCGCCTCCTCCTTTGGCAGCAGCTGGGCCACCTCAGGCACTGCAGGTAGACTACATTCAAGTAAGGTGGCAAAACACTCCTCCAGTGAGGCATTCTCAGCCATAACCTTGCCAGGGGTGAGATATAGAAGAGGTGCCTGCAGACAAAATCATCATCTTAACATGCAATAAGGAGACAAAATGGGGAAAGTGGTCATAAGTCATTCTGTCCTAACACTGGACTGAATAATTTAACACACATATCAGCTGCTCTGAGGGTAACTAATCAAGGATGACTTTACGCTGCATTCATACTGCCTTTTTAGAAACTGTTTGAACTGAGGACTGAAAATTGAGTAGTCAGTGAGTCCAATTAGTTATGAGGAAGTGACGGTCAAAGATTTGGGAAAAGGACTGAGAATCAGTGACTAGTAGACTGTAGCCTCGAAGAATGTGTTTGTAGAGAATGTCACCCCCTGTCTTGGCTCCTGAGATCGCAGACCATAGATGCAACAAGCAGCTTTGAGGCAAGAGACAAAAGAGGTAGTCTTGATGAATACTTTGAAAAGAAGGGAACTCTTAAGGTTGGCTGTGGCTTCCACTGGCATCTATTTAGCCTTAGAAATACTGAGGCAATAATGTTCATTCCAAGCGGAGTTCGATATGAAATGGCGGATTTTATTTGAGAGGGTTTGATGGGTGTTTAAGTTTCTGGCAGAGGCATAAGCAAACAATGGGAGTCTGTACTCAAGTTGTGTGAGAAGGATATCATTCTCTATAGCTGCTCTGGCAGGGATGAAGAGGAACTGAGTGATCTTGTGGCCCAAAAAAGTCGACAGTTGATCTTGGTTTGTAGTTTCTGAATGTGTTCTTAGGAGGTCTGAGATATACCCGGATATCTACAGGAAGCAGTAGATTCAATGGAATTATCATCGCAGTCTGTAATATGAAGAGGTAGGCTGGCTTGGCTAGTCTTTTTTGGGTGACAAAAAGCATGGATTTTGATTTCTTAGGACTGAGTAGCAGTTTTTTGGCTGTGAACCAATTGAGCATTTGAGGGTCTTTTTGGAGACATGTTTCACTATATTTTTCAGACAAGATAAAAAACAAAAATATAAAAACAAGGAGAAAATACTATATACATATACAGATAATATATATATATATATTCCATTTCCCAGCATGGAACCCATCAGGGTTTCTGTGCTGCATTTCATCAGTGTTCTTCCATTTTGGTGATGCATGTGGCTGAGCACAGCTCCTCAGCTATGCCTTATCAGGCATCACCTTCCTTAAATAATAAAGGTCATAAGTACTCCCTAAAATTGTTACAAAGGAGAAATATGTCTACAATGGGATTTCTGTAGAATAGCCATTTGCAAAGTACTGTACAGGCCTCCAGTCCAAGCTCATGGTCATGAACTTTCAGAGGTGATAGTCAATAGGGTGCATGATATGGTGCCGTTACACTTATTTATTTATTTATTTATTTATTTATTTATACTTGTTTAGTTGGGCAAAACATTGATCAAACAATGACCAGTTAAAGGTTCAGCCCAGGTTACATCATAATGTAACAAAGCAATGTACAGTGTACAAATAGCAATGGTTTACATTTCTGAGTAAGCATAGAAAACCTGATAAACAATATATGTAGAAGATTTAACACGCCAAATATGTGTACAGTTACGTAAGATGAAAGGGGGAATTAGATTATCTGTAGTAGATTTAGAGCAGTAATGGTGTGATAAACTGAATCACTATTTAGGATGAGTGAGTTAAGAGAGTAGATCAGGTGTATGGAAGGTAAAAGTACTATGCAGTTGGAGACATCACTTTATAAGACATGCCCTTTCGATGGATAGTTGCATTCAAAGTGTTTTAGTAAGTATTGTTTGAACTATGGCATGAACGGGGAGTAATTTGTGTGATCAGGTAAATCAGGAGAAAGTGACTACCATAGTTTTAGGGCCAGTACAGAGAAGCAATGGTTAGTTGAGTGCAGTTGGAGAGAAGTGGGTTTGTAGGGAAAGACCATATCTATATTGGTTTCTTAGGTTATAAATTTGAGTAACAGAAAAATGTTTGCAAGAGAGATGGGAGAGGTTGTCAAGAGTATTCTGGAGAGTAAGTAACCAAGAAGACATGATCTGGCCTGTACTGGAAGCTACTTTAGCCTTTGAAAGAGTAAGGCAGTGGTGTTCATTCCATGGTCAGTTATCTATGATTCAACATACTCTACTGGAAAGAGTCTGAAGGGTGGCAATGTTTTGGACAGTGGCCAGTGCAAGTAAAGGGTGGCATGTGTCACATGTTTAACCAACAGCTGTCAGCTAAAAAGAGGACAAATGTTTTATTCAACTCAGTTAATCACTTTAATTTCTTAAAAATCACATCTAAAGTTGCAAAATGAAATTTTCTTTTCACACAATAAAGTGTTTGCACGTATCTTTATGCATTAATGATTAGTTTTTTTTCCAAACTGTTAATTTGACAATTACTTAACTAATACACAATGGCTTACCTACGCTAATCCAGCTGGAACCTAGAGTGACAACACCTCTCACCCAGCCATTAATATTAATGCTGCAAACACGGCTCCATATTTCTAGTCTTCCGCGTTTGGAAGATATATTTAAAACTTTGCAATTTACTAAAGGCTGCAAGACAAACTTTTCTTTTTACACAGGAAAGTGTTTGCATGCATAAAGATGCATGCAAAAACTTTATTGTGTCTTGCAGAAAGGTGTGTGTGTATTTTTACAGGTAGGTGCTAAAGCCTGCCAACTTCTAGCAATGGGTGTTTGCCTGATAGCTAGAAGTCAGATGACCAGAAGTGATGTCATTCTGAAGGCTATCCCAGAAGTAATATTTTAGATAACATTTTGAGAAGTGTCTTAGTGAGAATGAGCATTCTGTATTCTGTCTTGGGCCTGACAACAAGAAGGACCATTCACCACATTATCTGCCTTCCTCTATTAAATAAGTTATTAGGGAATAATATAATTCTCTTAGATTCAGTCAGGAATATAGTGAAACTTAGTTTAGATATTGTTTTTCTTTATTTGTTTGAGCCTGTCCTTCAATGTTATTTTAAATATCTCCTGTGGTTTGAACTCTGATGTCACTGTGAATATATACTTAGTATTTTCTTGTTATTTTATTATTTATTATTAAATATATTTAAACCTTTAATTGTGGCTAATCTTTGTAGAGATATTTAAGTTTTGAGAGTATTTGCATATTTATTTGGTGACACTGTGTGCCACTCCTAATATCCTTGCTGTTGGTCAGACTACCATTTGTATTACTATTAATTTCACTCAGTATATTGGGTACCCTTGGAAGAGCCTTAAGGTAGCTGGCAGGAGTGTCTGTTGGCAGTCATAACTACCTTATAGTCTGGGCAGAAGGGGGCATAACTAGTAAACCTGTGCCAGCCTTTCTCAGGTGTGTGTGTGTGTGTGTGTGTGTGTGTGTGTGTGTGTGTGTGTGTGTGTGTGTGTGTGTGTGCAAATCAAACCTCAAAGAGTGTGTGTGTCAGCTACTTGGCAGGGACATGAAGCACTGGTTGTACAGAGAGGGTGATGGAGGTCTTGGCTTGGACACTCGGCTGAGATCTCAACTCTATAGTTGTGCCAGTGGGGAGTCTTATTGCGGTTCTGGAGAAAGAGGGAGAAACCAGCCCCAGACTGACTGTGTTCCCCATGTGCTCTTAAGGGAAATTGTGCTTTATTATGCTTGCTGCAGAGAGCTGCATCTGGAGGTACTGTGTGTGTACCTGTTATCCTCTCAGTGGAAGTTCCCCACAGGTGCTGGTGGTGAGGATGAGGCTCCTTGATTACTGGCCCAGAGGTGGCGGGTCATCACATATTGGTTAGCAGTGGTGGAATCACCACATCACAGTATATATAAGCTTGGTAGGTAGGGGTGGAGGGGCTTGCATCCTTCAAACAAAAAGTTTAAAGGAGAAGAGCAATGTTGGAGATATGCCCTTCTCCTAGGTTTTTGATCATTTTCTTTTTCAGCTTGTCAGTACTCGGCATTTCTAGTGCTGACATTTCAAAAGGGAGCCATTGTAACAGCAGTCATTCACTATAAGGCAAAATATATGCTGATTTTTTTTGTATCTTCATGTATTCTGTGTTATTTTCTTTTGTTTCACTTATATTACTATTTTTATCTCACCAATGCAGAAGGAAGCTCATGCCTAAACTGACAAGGACATATCATCAGTGCTTGCTGTCAGTCATCAAGTCCTCACCCTAGCCTGTGCAGAAACATTTTAAGGGTTACTCTGTTCATTGATCCATGGGTTCATAGGAGATTACTAGGCTAACAGCTTAAGAGCCCTTATAAGCCTAACCAATATAACCTGATTTTACCCAATATATGCCCCCTAGGAGCAAGAGGATGGCATGGATTTGCGCCTATGCCTTGAGTAACATACAAATTGCCCTTGTTCATAAGGGACATAGACACTACCCCAGGTGTGAATTTGTGATTCCCCATCCATTCATCCAAATTGCATTAGAAGAGGGCTGGCAAAGAGCTCTGCTTAACATGAATAGGAAGCCTGTTCTAAAGAAGAGGCAGTCTCTGAGGCATATATCTATCTCTACAGCATATTTTGTTGAGTCACTGGCTAAGTTTAGATTTGTGGATGTGTAGCAGCTCCATCAGGCCTGAATTTGTGAGAGCCTTGTAGGTCAGGCATATATCACCCCTTAATTAGTTAGTAGGAGACAGAGTAAAGGAATAGGGCTTTATTCTATCCACATAGGACATGTTGTTTACACACTATATTTTCTTTGTGAGAAACCTCTGAGGCCTCACCAGCTGCTGTAAGTGCCTAGTCAAGTACATGCCAGATGGCACATTGTACCCAGTTATTTGTCTAATGAGGGTTGAATACAGTGGGACTATAATTTCCTTGGATCTGAAACCATCCCTTTACTCATAAGTTGCACCACATAGATGTACTTCCTCACCACTGTGGACACATGACTGTCAAAGTTCAGGCTACTATCTATCTGTGTACCTAAATCTCTCATCTCTGAGTCTACTTTTAGGGTGTGCTATTGATGCTGCAATTGCAGGGGTATTTGACTTTTCAAATGGTATGATAATGCATTTTTTCACATTTAATTTAAGGCCATGGTTCTGGCAGCAATGATTTGTCTGATGTAGACTGAAGGATATCTACATCAATGAGGGATTCAATGACTGCTCCCAGCTTGCAGTCATTGTCATTCACAGGCCTTCCACTTTAACTTTGACTTGAGAGAAGTATATTCTAAACAGGAGTGGTCCATGCACTGAGCCCTGTGGCACACCACTAGTAACTGGCCTCTTGCTGGATCTGAATTCACCCACTTTAACCAGGTGTCCTGTCCACGATCCAGTTGGCTATACATCTGGTGACATATGGATTTATGCCCAGTTTTGTGAGTTTATTTATAGTACCTGAGTGGGGAATTGTGTCAAATGCCTTGGCCAGATTGATGTAGGCAGTATGTACTGTTTTCCCCTCATCCATGGCCTTAGTGACTTTCTCAAAGAAATCCACCAGAGTCATGAGGCATGACTTGACCTTAACAAAGCTGAATTGGGTTGGGTACAGTGTTTGGAGGTTTCCTATGTCATTATTTATCAGGTCCATGATTATTCTTTCTATGGTCTTACATATAAGAGTTATGGGTCTGTAATTTCCTGGGTCAGTAGATGGTCCCTTTATGGAGAGGGATGACTCTTGCTGCCCTCTACTCTATCATGATAAAGCCAGGTCAGAGGCTGAGGTTAAGCAGATATCCTAATGGACCTGATAAGTCTTGATTTAAGCTGTTTAAGAGGCAATCTGGTATACCATCTGGCCCCATTGAAGCCATATTTCTAGCTTTAGAGAACACAGTGGCAAACTTTTCCTTGGTGATAATTGATGGTGGAGTGGTGGAGGGTATTTCTTGGGGGAGAATTGGGGGTGATGGGGTGGTGAAATTTGAGCTGAATTTGTCATCCAGCAGATTTGCTATATCTTTGGACTGAGTATAGGTGATGCCATCTACAACTAATTCAACATATTGTTGGTATTACCCTTAAGACTGCGACGATAACTTAAAAATGCCATATGGTTATCCTTAGCTTTGGAGGTTATTTTTACCTCAAAGTCTGCTTTCAGACACTTGACTACTTTCCTGATTCACTTGTTTAGACTAATGGAGGGACCTTTTGCTTTGTTGTGCACATTCTCTCTTACTTCCAGATAGGATTTTCTTTCTTTCTTTTATTGTACAACCTATTAATGCCATGGATCCAATAGAGTGGCTTGTTTTTGCAGTTTGACCTGGGTTTATTTTGGTCTGATACTGCTTTTTCTATGCAGTTGTTTTTATGGTTGTACAGGCCTTTTGTATACACAGGCTTATGTGTTTTCTGGATTTGGTGGAGCTTGGAAACTAGCTATGCCATCCCTTAGTAGGGGGTAATTTACCCTAGAGAAGTTCTTAAAGGTTTAGGGGTTAGGTGAGGGAATAGTTTTACCTTTATTTCAAGGGAGACTGCTTTGTGATCTCACCAGTGAGACATCACACTGGAATGGGGGGCGGGGGGTTGCAGTGCTCTCCCATATCTGTAATTACAACATCTAGGATATTCTCTAGTGGAATTGCAGACTAACTACTCCAAGGCATTTTAATTTACAAAGTTAAGAAATCTTTGGCTGGGCTTGCAAGTTAGTGGTTGTGTATGCCTTCCAATTAATGGAGGGGTAGTTAAAATCACCCATGAGTAGGGTATTGGGCTAGATTGTAGTGATTCAAGTTACTTCAGGTATGATGTATGGGTTTCTGGGTTCATGGTGAAGGACTTGTAGTTAGCAAGACTATGATACTGGATTTTTCCCATGGTTAGTTGGATGTGGAATAGCTCAAGCATGTCATATTGTTTGAACAGCCTTGAGGTGTTCTTATTTTTTATGTAGATAGATACACCTCTGCCTTTTGCTCTTTCATGTTCAGTGAGTGGCCAGAACGTATGAAAGTTGTTACAGCTATGTACTGCTGGAGTGCTTTCCATGACTTTGAACCATGTTTCAGTAACTGTATGGACATCATTCTCCAGGGTGAGAAGAGCTTCTAAGAAGTGCAATTTCTTGTTGAGACTCCTAGCACTGAACAGTACACCTTTACCTTGTCCTGAGTAGCTTTTGTTATGTTGGAAGGTTTGTCTGTTTGACAATGCCTAAAAAAGGCACTATAGGGGTGGATAATGTTTTATCCAATAGCTGAAAACCTAGAAATGAAAGGTGAAGTCCATCCCTGGAAAAGCAGTGTGGCCTGTCAGCCATGTCCAACCAGGCTGACAAGTATTGGAATGCTTTAGAATGACACCAGTAGCAAAGCCAGTTGTTAAAGTCGATCATTTTCTGCTGGTATTGTGGTACTATCACTGGAGACAGAAGAATGCTAGTCAATGCTAGGCTCAAACCTGCTTGTGACACATTATAAGAGCTCAATCGTGTCTCTCTTCATACAGTCTAAGGAGGTACAACTCAGGTCATTCACACCCACATGGATTATGACTGAGTCATACTGGTACTTAGGGGTAAGTGAACCGAGTGCTTTTATGATCTGGTGGATCCTGGCCCTTGACATGCAACTAACTGTAACCTTCTCTTTATTCAGCCTGGTTAAGAGGGACATCAGTGTGTCTCACAGTGGAGTCTCCTATGACCAGAATATTGATTTGTGGAGTGTTTTGCATTATGGGCTTGGGAATTAAGACATTATGAGATGTGGCTTTATGTGTTTTGATGGGAATTGCCTTGTGTATATGCAGGGTTTCTGAGGACTACACCTAAGAGGCCTTTGAGGTTTTGGTAGGTTACATGTGAGCATTTCCACATATGTGGATCTATGTGGGTAGTGTGAGTGATGTGTGTGTGAGTCACTGACAACCTGTTTGTTGCTTTTTATGTCTGCATTTGAGAGTGTAGCCTCCAGTGTCAAGGTGTAACTACATCTCTGACATACTGTGTATTTCTTTTCAAGAATTAAGAGGTTGTCAGTGTACATAAGGCAATTGCTACATTGCCTCAGGATGCCCATGTCCACCAAGATAGATGCAGAGATAGCAGGAAAGTGGTGGCTATCCATGGTTGCAGGTCCTAATATGTGCTTACAAGGGATAGGATGGAGGGTGTTTGTAACCAGATGAGGGAAGGGTGCTTACTTGGTGTAATCTGCAGCTAAAGGAACCAGTGATGCTACCCATCACCCAAACCAGATGCAGTCTGAACAGTGATAGACCTGAGTGCTATAAAAAGATAAGGTAAACTTAAATAGGCCTAACTAAATGTGCAAATGCTATTCAGCATTCCCTGAGGCTATCACTATAGGGTTATATTTCTGAAACAGTTTGACATTTGCTAGAAAAATTCTTATTTATTTATTTTATTTATTTGACATTTGTTAACTTGGTTAGTCCAAGTGAGCCAATAAGGCTCTTTTTCAGTGGAGACAAGAGGAGAAAAGCTCCAGCACACAGATTAATGAAATTACAAACTAGAAATAATATAAACAATGGGTACAAAAACTGACATGCATAGAGAAAATAACAAATTTCATATAATATACATCAGTGAAGAAAAACATGGCTGAAAAAGAACAAAGGTACAAAAGCATAGGAAAGAGATGAACTGAGGGTTGCAACTAATAAGAATAAACACATATGAGGAAGAAGAGTCAGTATAAGCATACCCATTACATGGCAGCATCACAGTTATGTAATTATGTTGAATTTTACAACAGACTTGAGTGTTTTTCAGGTTGCCATGTACATTGATAGATGTTCAGGGATGAGATAGTGAAGGTATTGCAAATGGTAGATTGGAGGGAGTTTGATTAACATATTCTGAAAGGTAGAAAAGTGGTGGAAGTAATATGGAAACTAGGGAGGATTATGATAAGGGCAGGATTTCAAATTCAGGAAGTAGTTTTTTACTTCAGTTTTGAAGCATAGTACTTTTTATGGTACAGATGTTAGGAGGAAGCCTATTTCAAGTTTTGGATATTGAGTTTTAGTAGAGGGGTTTGCCAATATTTTTATTTGGCAAACTAGAACAGATGGAGATCCACTCTCACAAGGTGCAAACACTTTAATGAACTTAAAATAAGCGCTTTTGTCTTGTATGCAAGACTTCATCAGATAAAACAAATAATTCAACTCATTGCTTTTATACTGATCCATTATACAACTGCAATTAAAATTTAAAGACACAGGAGTCCTAAATAGATTGTCATGTTCTGGTACACATATATAAACTTGTTAAAAATATTTAAAAATATCATACATATGCAATATGTTAAATATGTTGTAAAAACTGTATATTAAAACAGTTAAAGTGCGTATATAATATTTAATATTTTATACTTCAAATGCTTTGGCTATTAGCACTGGCTTTATTGTTATATACTCATTCAAACCAAGGAAAACATTAGATCTAAGCCTCAGTTGCCATTTCAATTCCCTGTTGAGTAGTGTATTCTTAGGATCTCCCCCCCTTGGGTTAAACTTAACAACATCTATAATCCCAAATTTAAAACCATTACACGGAGCGGAAATACATTCAAGAGAATGCTTGTACAATGCACTGTTTTCTTTTTTATTTTTAATGTCATTAAAATGTTCATACATTCTTTCTTTCAAGGCTCTTTCCATGTTACCTATGTAGAATGCAGGGCACTTTACACAGGTGGCCATGTAGACAATCATTTTAGTATTGCAATTGCCCTTACAAAATCATACTATACTATTCATACTTTAACTGTTTTAATAGTGGTATAACATGGGATATTTTCCATATGAAGGGGATGGTAGCTTCAGATACAGTTCTATTGATTAAGATGGAGATAGGGTATGCTATGGCATCTGCAGCTTTTTGTAGATACTCTGCAAGGAGGAGATCAGCAGATAGGGTGGTTGGCTTTAATTTCTTAATTAGGGCATGGATAAGTGATATAGGTACTGACTGAAAGTTAAAGGAGAGTTGGGTACTGGATATAGCGCCAGTTGAGTTAGAGCAACTGGGAGTTAGCTGACTAACTAGGGACTGGATAGTCTCTGTGAAGAAACTATTAAATGTGTTGGCAACATCCTCTGGGGTTTTCTGACTGGAAGATGAAGGGGTTGGAATGGTGGTTTGACCTGGGTGAAGAAGTTTGTTTATTTCTGCTCAGAATTTTCAAGGTTTGTTTTGATGTTTCTGTTAAAGATGGCAGTAATTTTTTTTTTGTCTAACATAACAGATTTTTTTGTGTCATTCCTTAATTGCCGATATTTTAGTTGATCTAGTGGGGATTTTGTGGCACGCCAAGTGGCCCATGCTTTGTTTCTAAGTAAGATTTTTAATTTGGTATCTTTTGAAAGCCATGGTGCAATTTTTGCTTAGGTTCTAATAGAGCGAGCAGGAGTGTAAGAGCCCAGAATGGCAAGGAATTTGGTATTAAAGTATGCTACAGCTTCATCCAATGGTAATTGTTTTAAGACTGACCAATTACATAATTTGAGTTAATTTTGGAAATTGGTGAGGTTAAAGTTCCTATTATTTCTTATAGTTTTGTAGATGGGCTGATTGGAGTTATCAGCCTTGTACTTAATTATGTAGGTAAGAAAGTTAGGTCTTCAGGGAGGGTCCCTGACTTGTATATATGGGGATGGTTATCGATAAGCATCCAGTCTTGGATACTTTTTTTGTAATTGGGTTTGCCTATCCTGGTGGGGGAGGATATGATCTGTGTAAACTCATATAGGTTTATGTGGGTTGTAGGAGATTCCGAGGAACAGGTGTTCCAGTCATTGTTGAAGTACCCGAGAACAATGGTTTCTTGGGGATAGGTACTGGATAATCAATGGAGGATGCCTTCTAGTGTGTTTGTGTTATTACCTGGGGGAATGTAGCCACAGATTATGTTTATACATTTGTTTTTGTTAATTTGCAGTTTGGTTATAAGAATTTCTGCATTATTAACCTGGGGTGGTTGTAAGGAGTCCTTAGTAACATTCAGTGTAGTTTTATAAAGTATAGCTACCCCACCACCTCTCCTAGTATGATGGTCTAACCTGAGTATGTTGTACCCTGGTGGTAATCCCTCATTATCTGTAGTTGCCTGTTTTAGCCAAGTTTCTGTTAGACATAATATATCAGGGGAGTGAACTGTCAAAAGGGCATGCAGGTTATGGACCTTATTATTTACGCTTCTAATATTTAAGTGGCAGACCAGAAATTAATTTGGGGATCTATTTGAAGGTATTATGTTAGGAGAATTAGTAGTTTGGGAGCTAAAGTCAGCAGGTAAGGATGGGACGGGGTTAGGGTGGATGTCTCCATCCATTTGTTTTGAGGTAAAAGGGGTCCATAGGGTCTGCCATGCATTGTAGGTTATTTTAGCTGCTCTTGCAAGAAGTATTTTTAAAAGGTAAAATGTTTACATACTTTTTTTTTGTGGATGCATACTCAGAAGTTAATGCATTGCATTTGGGATTGTGCTAAAACATGTCATTGTTTCAGGATAGTTTGCTTTTATAAGTATCAAAGTTTGTATTTTGTTTTTAGTGATGTCTTCAATAAATTTACAATGAACTGCTTTCATTATAATCCAATTACGACCAGTGCTGCTGTTGGGCATGTTCGTTAATAGATCACTGTGCTGTGTAAATTAGTGGTATACGTTTATTTCTTTTCTTAACTGCTGTGGTCAAATGTTAAATCGTATCTATGGTGTCCGCTGTGCATTCTCATTCATTTTATAGTGTTTTTTCATACAGTGAAAATGTGTTTAACTTTATTTTCTTGAGGGGTGGGGGGCATGTTTGGCCGAAAAATAATGCATTTCATTTTCTACAAGCTGTGTTAATGTCAAAGTTTTCAATGGCCAAAATACCCCCTACATTACCTCATTTACTATTTTACCTTTTTCAAATGGTTTGTAATGTTAATTATTTTCAGCTCCATTCCTCAGGACTTTCATATGCCAGTGTTTTTTCAAACCAGTTCTTTCATATGCCAATATTTTTCAAGGCAGTTCCTTCGCATGTCAATGTTTTTCAAGCCAGTTTTTTCGCATGCCAATGTTTTTCAAGCCAGTTCTTTTACATGCTAATGTTTTTCAAGCCAGTTCTTTCATGTGCCAATGCTTTTCAAGCCAGTCCTTTCGTGCACCAATATGTTACTGCACCCTACTAAGACAGTTTTGGTAAATATGTTGCATATCAGGTAAGTACAGATTTAAGAATGAAGAGAGCAGCAGCTTCATCACAGTCAACCACCAAGAAGAGAATGTGCAATTGGCAGATAATTGGAAAATGGATTTGTCAGGATCGAGAAATGTAGCGATGTAAAAGTATTCTACAGGTAGTGCAAAAAGGAATTACTAGTCACCCATGGTGGAAGAAACAATGTCGCATGACATGAGGCATCTGAACAACATGTCTACTATTTTTCAAGCAAAATCCAGTCAACTGATGACAAAAAGGACAAGGAAAACAAACTTTGAGGGACCAGAACTTAAGATCATTGCAGCAGAAGCCTCTGAGGTGTTCCATGCTGTTAAGCACAATATTTCCTATAACAGTTTGGACTGTGCAGTAAAGTTGGCCAGCCAGTTGTACAGCGACTCCGACATTGCAAAGAAATTATCTTGTGGAAGAACCAAGGCTGAAGCCATAGTCGAAAATGTCTTGGGACTACACTCATTGGAATGCCTCCTGCATGACCTTCAAAAACCAGCACTTCATTTGCAATTTCATCGGATGCTTCCAAAAAGGGGAACATAAAATTATTTCCACTTGTTGTGAGGTGTTTTTCTAAAGGAGAAAGGGTAGTAAATGGCCTTTTGGACATCTATGAAGATCCTGATGAATCTGCACAGGCTATATCACAAGAAATTTTGAACATTATGGAAAGGCACTCCTTGCCCTAGAACAGCATTTCAGCATACGGGGCAGATAATGTCAGTGTGAACTATGGAAAGAAATCTGGTGTGTATACCAGATTAAAAGAAAAGTGCCCATCACTCCAGAAGGCTAACTGTGTTGCCCACATCATTCACAATGCAGCCAAAAAAGCTGCATCACAACTACCGTACGATGTGGAAGTATTTGTAATGAAACTTTTCAGCCATTTCTCAGGTTCTGCCACAAGGACCAGAGACTTGAAAGACTTCTTTGAGTTTTGTGGCATGGAATTTGAGAGTCTGTTAAGACATATGCCAACAAGGTGGCTGTCACTATTGACTGTCATTGAAAGAGTAGTGAAAAATCTCCCAGTGCTCCAGTCTTATTTCCTCTCCCAGGAAGAAGAGGAAATCCCCCGGCAGATATGGCAGTACTTTTCAGCTAAAGAACATGGAGAGAATGCATTGCCTACATTGCCCCAGTACTATTTGCACTTTCTCTGTGCTGTTCTTGTGGATTTTAATAAACACATCAGTACATTAGAAAAAACAGTACTTACTGCCATGGAAATATTTTCTGTAATGGTCTCTCTCAAGGAAAAACTGCAGGCAAGAGCTGAAGGTGCTTTCTTTGGAGGGAAACTTAGGTCACTTATGAGCACATTAAACAGCACTTCTGCTAACAAACTGAAAAGAGACTTCATTGTGTTCTTGGAGACAGCAGTAAAGTACTTGGAACAGTGGTTTGATTATACTGAAAACAACTACTTGTTTACACTGTCTAAATTATCTCTAACTGAGCCTTTTGCTTTCAGTGACATACTCAGTGTGACCACTGCCCTGAGTCTGCAGGATGTAGATGAAGACCATCTTTTCAGGGACTACTTTGCAATTAGGCCCTTTCTTGGACAGTTATGTAACACAAGCTTGACCCCAGGAGAAAAGTGGCTGAAGCTTTTCAGAGAAGGGCCTGCACTGACTGCACTATATCCGGCAATTGCTAGGGTATTATCTATACCAACATCAAATGCATTTGCAGAAAGAATTTTTCTCTTTGGTGAAAAGTAAATGGACAGATCTGCAAAACCGATGAAGTGTGGACTTGTTAAAAGCTGAACTAATGATGACTGCAAATTACCGGATAAAATGTAGTGACTTTTATTCAAATATTGTTTCAAACTGGGCCCTTCTTCAAGCCATAAAATCAAATTCAAAATACACTTTTAAAACAAATTAATTTAGTGTACTAATGTGTAGTATGTAGTACTTGGATGCAGTATATAGTTTTGTGTTTTTCTTTGCTTTAGCTTTAATTTGCTAGTGAGCAGTATGTAGTACTAGGGTGCAGTATGTAGTTTTGTGTTTTTCTTTGCTTTAGCTTTAATTTGCAATAAAAACAGTCTTAATTAAACACGTGGCTTGTGTGTGTGGCATGGTTGGTTTATTATTATTTTTTTTAAATAAACAAGTGTCTGTTTAATGAGTAGTGTGTTTTTTTTTCCTTTTACTGTTACAACTGAGTAATGTATTTGTTGCAGTAATGCTTCACTTCATTTAAATGGTTTCCGAGTTTTCAGTATGCTGTAATAACGTCACAGTAACGTACCCATAACTGTAATACTGCATCTCCTGTAACACCTCTGGTGATGTCATGGTGGGGGTGTGGCCAGTGTCATATTGGTCACACCCCCTGTCCTACTGGCCACACCCTCATGTCCCACTTTGGCCTTGTTAAAAAGTGGCAACCCTAGATGAGTGTAGAGTCATCAACTTATTGTACAAGGGAGAAAGTGTTACAGCAGGAGTGTAGATTATTAGTGAAAATGTTGAAAAGGAGAGGATCAATGATTAAGCCTTGAGGGATGGCAGTTTGAATAGGTAGGAAAGGGGAACAGGAAGATTGCCATCTGACAGACTGGAGCCTATTTGAGAAATTGCTGGAGAACCAGTGAATAGTACAGGGGGAGAGGTTAAGGTCAGTTAGTTTAGCAAGCAGCTTGAAATGGAAGACAGTATCAAAAGGTCGAGGAAAAGGCAAGATACAAGACAATTTTTATCCCTGGCTTCAGAAACAGAGTGAGTGAAGGATAGGAGGTCAGTGGTAGTGCTCTGATTAGGCCCGAAGTCATGTTGAGAAGGGGTCAGAAGGTTTTCATCGATTAGGTACTTAAGAAGCTGACTATGAATGCATTTTTCAAGGATTTTGGATAGTGGGCAGAGAATGGCAATAGATCTGTAGTTTGATAGATCTGTGGAGTTACCTCCTTTGTGTAGAGGTATGGTACAGAAAGATTTCCAAATATCAGGAACAGTGGAATTTTGGATAGATCTGTTTATTAGGATTGAGACAGGGTAGGCTATAGAGTGGGCTGCAAGCTTAAGAAAGAGGGGAAGGGATTTGTAAGTAGAGGGTGATCATGGTTTTGTTTTAGTAGAAAGGACTTTATGTATGCAGTGGGGACAGGTTTAAGAGAGAAAGGGGTGGTTTTGCTTGCAACATGAGTGGTATGAAAGAGGTTTTGACTTTGGCAGGGTTGGGTTAGTTTTTGAATTGATTCAAAGAAGTGGGTATTAAATAAGGTGGCAGTTTCTTGGGGAGTACTGTTAGTGTAGGGGTTGGAGTGATAGGTTCACCAGGGTGTAGAATTTTATCGATGGACTGTCAGAATTTGTGGGGTTAGAATTATGGGTAAAATGAGCATTATAATATTTTTTTCTTGTCTTTATTCATTTGTCTTTTTGAGAGGTTATGAAGTTCTTTATATTTCTGGAGGGATGTTGCAGATTTAGTTTTTAGCCATGGTTTCCAATATCTGTCCTTTTTTTTATGAGAGTGAAGGCGTCTTTAGAGAGCCAAGGTGAGTATGTTGTTTTAATTCCAAGTTTTCTTAGAGGAGCTATAGAGTCTAGGATATCAAGAAAAGTGCAACTAAATTGTAGAACTGCATTGTTGAGGGGAAGGTATTTAAGGTGGTACCAGTTAATAGAAGTGAGCCTATTATTAAAGGTTTCAGCATTAAAGGAAGAGAGGTTACGACAGTCTCTATAATGGTGGGACTTAGGTATTTCTAGGGAGAGTCTTTGGACACAAGTAGGGAGGTGATCACTTAGGGAGCCAGGTAGAGTACTGGGGTTGTGATATAGCACGGGATCTGAAATAAGAATCAAGTCTAAGGTGGAGCAGTTAGTATTCTTGTTATTGAAGCGAGTAGAAGTTGTGATAAGTTGATGGAAACCATAGAGGTTCATTTATAATATTCAGTTATAAACTGAGGTCATCCCAAATTTTCTACAATAGTATTTCACATGCTAGAAAACACTTTCAGGAAGAAAGATACAGAAAATTGTGCTCTTATGTTACAAAAGCAAGATATATTTATGATTTATACATTACATACTTCCCATACATGAAATGTAAAAATGTGTATGTTTGTTGTGAAACAAAGCTGAAAATATTTGCTTTAGGGAGGCAATGAAATTATAATAATATGTAATAACTTGAAATCTAAAGCATGGGTTGCATCTTTATTGTGTTTCTAAAAATAAAACAACCACGAGTGTCAGTTCATTTTGCATACATATTGCTCAGTGGAATGTGACCTAGTTGAGATTGTACACTACCTCTCCCTGTAAAGAAGCAACAAACATTTAAAGGGCACATTGCTCTTAGAGATACGCACTGCCCCCCACCATATCAGACATAATTCAGTATTGGTGATGCAAATGCCATTAGCTATTTCATAGAGTTCCATGCCCTCCAAGGCACAATAAGCACATTCTGTACATTATGTGCACTTTTGATCCTTCTCCTACCACTCCCTCTTGCAATTAAGACAAATACATTCTACACAGTGTAATTTGCTTGTTCTTATTAGTGGTACTCAGAAAGATAGACACACTAGAAAACCATGACCAATATTACCCTTTAAACTTTGGAAACACCTGAGTATTAAGGGGTTAGGCACAGCTTTGGCAGCCAGAACAAAAATATATTAATTACAATAAATAATCTTTTTTTCTTGCTGTTTGATGTTGGGCTTATCTCACAAACACCAATAGGAGTACCTCTGAGTTATCACACAAATACTCACCTTTTGCTTAGAAGGCTGTGAGTTCTAGTCTCACACCAGGTGGATCAGTTGTTGACATTGTAATACATCATCCTCTGGATGAGATGTGAAACTGAGGTCCCCTCTCCTTAAGTTGGTGGTAGCTCAGGTGGATGCAAACATCCCATGGCAACTGTAAAAAAGAATAGGGGCTCTTTATTAAATACAGCACTGGCACAGAGTGACTCGGAGGAGGAACAACCTGAGCCTGTCTATGTAAGCAGAAGGAGGCATGCCCAGTATGCCCAGGCTTTGGCAAAGAGGCAAAGCATAGCACATACACTGACAAGGTAGGAACCCAGGGAATGACATCTCTCTCTGACTCTCACATACAGTAAAAGAGATGCCAAATGTGACACTACCTGTACTTTACCATGTATAGGGAGTGTACTATGTGCATCCGACATAGTCAGCCCTCCAGCACCATCCTCAGTACTGGCACAGCCACAAGGTAAGTCACTCTTCCTATCAATTGCTGAATGGAGTAGTATGTTCTGCTAGTTGTATCTATGGTATGGATGTGAGCATGCAAGGGAATCGGGTAGCTGAATTGGATAGCAGCAGATAGTGGACACCTATATGGGCAGCATGAAATCCATAACAAATACTGGTGTCAACAAAATAGGCAGTACTAGACAAGGTGACAAATCCCACTGCAGTACATGTGGTGGCCAAAATGTGTGTCCGTAGGACACACACACATGCATGTCAATGAGCCTCACATACCCAACAACAGCCTCAGCCAGCAGGACAGGTATAGATGACTGTAAAGAAAGGCTGTGCTAAGGCCTCCAGTTGATTGCAATGGAGAACAGCCCCCCTCCAGACCTACAAAGACAGACTACAACAGGTCAGGCAGTTGTATGTTAGTTCTGAAGGATAACAAGTCTGAAACTGAAAAGTAGGTCAATAAAACCTAAGCTCTGTACTCTACTGATATGCCTCTAGTCTGCATGATAGGTCAGAATACAAAACGAAATGGAAGCCAACAGAGTACCTGAAATACCAGTACAGTCGCAGCAAATATTTACAGTTGTCAAGTGTGCCCCCACATACAATCCTATGTAGAAATGCAGTAACATGTACATGTGGGTTTAATAACAGTGGAGCACAGATTACCGGAGCTGGCCCAATTTACAGGACAGATTGTTGCATGTGTACAATATGCAGGGCTCTGTGTGTTAGGTTGTTGTGTGTTGTATATTGTGTGGAACTGGTCAGTGTGTAGGCATGGAGGGTTGTGTCCCGGTGGCCTATGGCCAGTTCTGTTGATGACAGGGCCATGTTCTGATAACTGCAGTGCCAACCACAATGCATCCCAGCAAGACCCAATTCAGCAGTCATCCATACTCATTGTTCAGATGTCAGTATCTGTCACCATCTGAAAGATGTGTATAAAATAGACAAAACTGCAACCAAGAACAAATACGGACTCCGTACAAACAAACCGTCAGTCTTTATTACACCATTAAATCCACCAGATTGAGCGCTTTCATCTGCCCTAAGCAGATTTCATCAGAATACTTGATATACAGTGCCTCACAGTTTTATACTATTCTTAATTATATAATTATTCAATAATTAACAAATTAAATCAATCATTCAATAAAATTACACACATAATAATTAAATTTGATGACTTGTCTGGACCAAATTTAACCCTTTGGTATGTTGCTGTTTCTTTTCTCAAATCCTCTTATTAAAGTGCTACTGTGCATATTAATAACCATAAAATATATGTTTATATTATAATATAATACTGTTGCTACATAAATTATTTATTATATTGTGTTGGATAAAATGCATATTATCAATACAATACATTTTACTAAAATTAAACTTAAACTAAATTAAATTGAAATAATCAACCTCATGTATATTTCCTATAACTAAACCTTAGGTAACTGTGCTACTATGTGAATTGTTCTGCTAAAAAATGGATGTATAGCAATATGAGGGGTTAGATGAAAATAAATATTTAAAATTTACCACATTAGATACAAATGAATGGAAGAAAGTATAGAAATATTAAAATATACAAAATTATATATATATACATATTATAAAATTATTATATAAATGTTGTAAAAATATATATACTTAAATTTGTTAAAGATGCATAATATATGTTATATATAAACAAGTGGGAAATATATATATGTGTTAAAATATTAAAACATTTACTAAAATTAAATAACAAAAGAAAGTACACTTTAAACATCAAATTGAGAGAAATATAACTTATTAATGTGCATATTTACAAATATGGTATACTAATATTATAAAGACAGTTGTCAATAAATCAATACATTAATAAATAATTATTACTAAAATGTTGAACATTATATCTTATATTAAATATTATATATTGAGGGAACAAGTTTAAACTGAAGCAGCTTTATCAATCAATATAGCCTTGATATTGATATATTCGTTGAGACCTGGCATATAGTTTGATTTAAGTCTCAACTGCCACTTAATCTCTTTCAACAGTAAGAGGTTCTTTAAATCACCTCCCCTGGTATCCATTTTCATTAACTCTAAAATGGCAAATTTAAAATCTATAAAGCCTACACAATTTACCGAGTGTTTATAGAGGGCACTGGTCTCCTTTTTTACCTTAATATCATTGATGTGCTCATAAACTCTCTCCTTTAGTGCCCTCTCGGTTTTGCCTACATAGAAGGAGGTACATGTAGTGCAGGTGGCTAAATAAACTAGCATCTTACTACTACAGTTGCCTTTACAGAAGGATACCTTACTGTTAAGACCATTCGTCAGTGTTATATTCTCAGCCTGATTGATGTATTTACATTGTCGACAACTGCCACACTTAGTTGTACCTTTCTTTGCTTTTTTATCAAAATTGCTTCTACCTCTCTCAAATAACCTTTTAAAATTCATACCAGTCTTATAGGTCAATAATGGTTTATTCCCCACAATGTCATGAATTTCTTTGTTGGTCTTTAATATAGACCAATTTTCTTCTAAAATTCTGGTAAAATTGTCTGAAAATTCATTGTACTCTATAATACATGCTTTCGAAAAATCATTAGTATTGGTACTTGAATAATCTTTGTAGGTTAACTTTTGTCCTAACAAGGGCTTATATTTCATACCCCATCCAGAATAAACCTCATCCAATATTTGACCAACTAATTCCCTAGGATAACCTCTTTCTAAAAATATTTTCATCAAGAATCTAAACTCATCCAATAAATCATCACGTTCAGAGGTCATTCTTGCAATCCTTACAGCCTGTCCTTTAATGACACTTCTCTTTTGGTGAAATGGGTGTAGGCTATTATAGTGTAGGTAAGAATTGCACCACGTATCTTCTGAAAACATTTGACTTGAAACCTTTTTCTTTTTTACTTAAAATAATATCCAGGTAACTAATACTCCGGTCCTGAACTTCATGGGTAAACGACAAAAAATTAGTAGTTCCATTAATATATTTCATAAATTCCTCCAGCTTGTTTTCATGATCATCCTCCCAAATAAGGAAGATGTCATCCAGAAACCTGAGATATATCTTAATATTTTTCCTAAATATACTTGGAAAAATATATTTTTCCTCCCAACCAAGAAGGACAAGATTTGCATATATGGGGGCACAAGCTGCCCCCATAGCTACTCCAATCAATTGCCTATAATATTTTCCCAGAAAAGTTATAAAATTATTGTCCAATACCATTTCTGTCATTTCCAATAGTAATAATTTTGTATCTGTGGAAGCCTCTAAATATTTATAGACAACATTCTCAAAATATTCAAATCCTTCAACCCTGGGAATACAGGTAAAGAGGTCCCAATGCATCCCAGTAACCAGTTCAGCAGTCATCCATACTCATTGTTCAGATGTCAGTATCTGTCACCATCTGAAAGATGGACATGCCATGAATGTGGTCCCAGACATACACACAGTACACAGGTGGAAGTACCCTAGACAGAGTACATAAAATGTAACTGTCAACTGCACACACCTTTGGAATTGTACATACAGGTTAGCAGCGCATTAGTTGTCTGTATAGTATGGAATACTGATGTAGTCTGGCCAATCACTGGCAGATCACAAAAGGCACAGTTACAAAGTAATGAGAGACTACCAATGTCCCTGCAGAAGGCAGCATAAAGGGAATGTCCCAGGTATATCTGTGAGTCAGCTGCAAGAAGCTTCCATATCACACATGCACTCAGCTCACCCCATCATCAGCCACAGGTTTATCACAGATCATATCCCTGCTGTTGGAAATGAGTACAGTATGACCCCCCACTTCTGTATGGGAATACCCACAGAATGCAGCATGCTGAAGAGGTATCCCATGCAGGTGTGTCCCTAGCTGTAAGCAGCACCCTGCCAGCATCCAGAACAATGGATTAATATAGACAAGAACTATTGCCATTAACACCTCGCACACTTACCCTGTCACCCTAGGGGAATCCAGTGGCTCGCAGCCTGGGACTGTAGGAGTGACAGAATGCACTGGCCTGCTACAGATGGCCTGTATCACTACCAAATGCCCTATAGTCCTCTGTCAAAGGCCTGTGCCTCACCTGTGCTGCCAATGTATGCTATCTCATGGGGTCCCAACTAACAACATAACACAGTCCACAGAACACAGATGCAAGGCCATGTTAACAAATCCCAGTACCATGCCCACCATGTCCTACTGCATGAACTGTGAACCAACCCCAAATACCGCTGGAATGAAGGGACAATGATAAGGATACTTCTGAGATATCGCTCACATAATGTTAGGAAGAGGATGGAATAACAGAGTGGGGATGTAGAAGCATGGATGCCATGGAGTGTGTGAAGTTTGAAACTCTGATGTGTGCTCATACTACCCCTGTCTGCAAAACCAGTAATGGGTGGCTACAAACCTGCTTGTAAACCACAATGTGAAGGAGAACTGATCAGATATATGAGCCCTACTCTGGGTAACCTGGGTGAATCTGTACAGCTGAGAGGTATGGCCACAGCAGGATATGGCCATTCTGTTATGTCAATAGATGTACAAGCAGGGGGATCCTCAGCCACCACATTACCAAGGTGCTGGACCATTTACACAGACCCATCAGCAAGTGTCTGCAGCTACCCCTCTAGAATGCATGAGTGTGCCAGAATATGTAGGCTGTAGACCACAATACTGGACACAGCTTCATTCATCTTGTATTTCCCAGGAAATAACTGTGAGCGCATAAGTATAACTGTCAGTAGTTGATGACTTAATACATCACAGTGTAAAACAGTACATATGTCTGAATATCTCTGCTAACACCAACCATGTAACACGAGCAGCTCAGACACAATACTTACAGTATTCCACTATCTTTCGCCCATTGTGACTCCATATTGTCAACCTATCTACAGATATCCTGCAGAAACAGGTTGCTAGCTGTAGGTGTAGAACACAAAATCCTGCACTGTTTTACAACCTACCTGGAATGAATTCACACATTCAATACAGAAGGTCATACTGGGCATGCTCCTACACTTAGAGAAATGAAGCCCATGTCTGACAACAACAGTGGACTATACATATCTGTCATTCGCAGATGTCTGTGCACACACACTAAATTGTACACCATTCATGCTTTGCACACACATTGGATAGGAATACTCACACATATCCAAGGCCAACACACTATAATAGGTCAAACATACACACACAGAGATGTGGGGAAGAGAGAGGCAGACAGTGACAAAGAGATTGCCATCATGAGACCTGTCCCACCCACCACACATCCAATTGGCCAAAATCACATGATGTGCATGTGTCAATTACTGTAGACATTTGTTTTTGGTAGCCCTCAGCCCTATAGTGTCGGTGGTGCTTGTGATAACTGTGTAACATGATAGTACAAACCAGTATTCATCTAGTATTTGTATACCCAGTCCTGTCAAATGTAAAGTTGTGTGTGACTGACTATTGTGTGTGTGTTTCCAGAGGAAAGGTTTATGGCTCATTCACACACACTTCCTTTCCCATTGCCCATTTTACTCATGCTGATGTCAGTCAACTGGAAATAACCCTCTGGCCAATTCTCACCCCCATAAGCTCAGTGGCACTTGCAATAACTGAAATAACTGTAAGCAAATAAGTATATCTGGCAGTAGTTGATGACATAATGCTATAGTATCACATACTAGTTAGGTAGGATTTCTAATCCCAGACATGGCAACTGTAAAAGTGTGTGTGTGTGTGTGTGTGTGTGTGTGTGTGTGTGTGTGTGTGTGTGTGTGTGTGTGTGTGTGTGTGTGTGTGTGTGTGTGTATGTAGAGATTAATGCTTTTGAGGCCATTCACGGTCACATCACCTCCCATTGCCCTACTTTAGCAGGCTTGCTGATGTCAGTCACCCTGAAATACCCCTTTGGACAAAGGCCAACCCTATAAACTCTGTGGCATGTGTAATGCTGTAGTGTAACATGCTAGCTAGATAGGTGTTGTAATCCCAGATGTGGCAATTGCAAAGCTTTGTGTGTGTGTGTGTGTGTGTGTGTGTGTGTGTGTGTGTGTGTGTGTGTGTGTGTGTGTGTGTGTGTGTGTGTGTGTGTGTGTGGAGAGATTAATGATTTTGAGACCATTCACAGTTACTACACCTCCTATTGCCCTACTTTAGCGAGCCTGCTGATATCAGTCACCTTGAAATACCCCTTTGGACAAGGGCCCACCCTCTAAGCTCCATGACATGTGTGATAACTGTGTAATGCTTTAGTATAATGTACTAGCTAGGTAGGAGATCTAATCCCAAATGAGGAAAGTGTGTGTAGTGATCAATGATTTTGATGCAATTCACTACACCTCCCATTGCCCTACTTTAGCAAGCCTGCTGATGTCAGTCACCTTGAAATACCCCTTTGGAGAAAGGCCAACCCTGTAAGCTCTGTGGCATGTGTGATAACTGCGTAATGCTATACTGTAACATACTGGTTAGGTAGGAGTTCTAATCTTACACATAGCAACTGTGAAACTTGGTGTGTGTGTAGAGACTAATAATTTTGAGGCCATTCACAGTCATTACACCTCCCATTGCCCTACTTTAGCAAGCCTGCTGATGTCAGTCACCTTTAAATTCCCCTGTGGAGAAAATCTAGCCCTATAACCTCCGTGGTGCATGTGATAACTGCATAATGCTATAGTGTAACATACTAGTTAAGTAGGTGTTCTAATCCCAGACATGGCAGCTGTGAAACATTTTGTGTGTGTGTGTGGGTGGGTGTGGGTGTGTGTGTGTGTGTGTGTGTAGAGATTAATGATTTTGAGGCCATTCACAGTCACTACACCTCCCCTTGCCTTACTTTAGCAAGCCTGCTGATGTCAGTCACCTTAAAATACCCCTGTGGAGAAAATCTAGCTCTATAAGCTCTGTGGCATGTGCCATAAATGAGGAATAATGTAGTAGAAATAACTACACAGGTATGGGTTTGAAGCTCATCTGTGACAAGTGTTTTTGTGTGTACCTCAAAGATCGTGGCCCCATTTACACCCAGTACACATCTCAGAGCCTGATTTTAGCAGTCCTGCAGATATCATCCACCTTAGAAGTACCTGTTGCCAACCCTAAACCATAGCAAGTCAGTGGTGCATGTGGTAAATGTGTAACATAGTGGTCCATAAAGATTGTTAGATAGAGGTTTGAACCTCACCCCTGGAAAATATAAATGTGTGTTTAGGGTTAAATTATTTTTGGGATCTCTCACCCACTACATTAACCAGTGCCAGTATTTACAAGGGCTGGTGATGTTCCTCACCTTAGAAGTACCTTGGGATGACATCTGCCCTATAAGCTCTGTGTCACATGCGATAAATGCAGTATGATTTAGTAACCAGACATATCTAGGTAGGGGTTTGAATCTCAGTACTGGCAAGTGGGTGGGTGTGCGTGTGTGTCTGTCATCAGTATTCTGTGTGGAGGTTGCTGTGATTGTGTAATAACAGGATCCACTGTAGGGTGGGGTTTGCTAAATTATTATGTTGAGGACCTAGTATCTGTCACAATGTCTACCTTACAAGGACAACAGATGTCAAACACCAAAGAGGCTGGTGTAGACAATCCATAGCCCTACATGTGACATTATGGATTGATGAACAATATAGGCAACCCTTGTATTACTCAGAGAACACTCTCCACCCATGTCTCAAACACAAACACACTTGGCTAGGCAACAACCACTATATTGGTTGGTAGTTCCCTGCATTTTGCCTCACAGACAGTAACCACGGTGTGATTGCAGTGGACTACATGCCTGTTGACCACAACAGTGCCACTGACATCAGAAAGTACTGTGATGTGTTACATCTCCTGTGTGTTATCCAGCAAGTAAAAGGACATGACACCCAGTTTTATCCCTACAATAGGCAAATAAATGCTTACAGTGGTCCTTTTGCTATGTTCCCCACTGGACTCCTGCAACAACTGTAGAGTTGGCAAATGTAACCCACAAAGGGAATACCATGCCTTATACACATGACCTGTATGGACAGATGCCACTAACTCCACTGAATACCTGTATCATGTTGTCAATGTAGGTGCAAGCACGGCCTCATTTCCATAGCGGGGTCTCACCAAATGAGGTCAGGAATGCTACATCAGAAGATAACAATCTGTCTACACAACATGCCCCAGAGACCGCAAGAATACTTCCACACATCAAAGAACATGAGTGTGGGACATGTGCACAACCCAGACACTGTCCATGTTATGGAATATAGATCAAATACATGGGAAGCAGTGCACATCACTGACCACCCACAATAGTAACCCAGATGAGTGGATGGTGAATACAATACCCACCTGTGGGGACCACTCCAGGGACTACACCCCTGAGCCACACTGGAGACCATTGTCATGTGGCCTGATGCCAAGGTATTCCCTTTGAGTAGCCTTGTACAGCCTTCAGGCCCATTCAACTACTACACACCTGTGAAGCAATGAACCTATGTATGTCAGTACTGGCAAGTGTGTGTGTGTGTGTGTGTGTGTGTGTGTGTGTGTGGAGATTAATGATTTTGAAACCATTCACAATTACTACACCTCCCATTGCCCTACTTTAGCATGACTTCTGATGTCATTCACCTTGAAATAATCCATTGGCCATGTATCAGCCATATAAGCTCTATAGCACTTGTGATAACTGTGTAATACTATAATGTACCAAACTAATTAGGTAAGAGTTTTAATCCTGAGCCTGCCAACTGTGATAATGTGTGTGTTTCCCTGAGAGAGTGTGTGCGTGCCTTTGTTGACACTTGCTTTTGTGGACATTCACACTTACTACACTTTCCTTATCCCTCCTTTAGCACTGTTGCTGATGTCACTCACCTTCAAAGATACCTTTGGACAGTTCTGTAACATATAAGCTCCATGGCACATGCAATAACTATGTAATACTGTAATAGCAATACATAGTCAGGTAGGGGTTTGAAACTCAGTACTGGTAAGTGTGGGTGATGGGGGTGATCGTGTAATAACAGGATCCATTGCAGTGTGGGTTTTGCTACATTATTATATTGAGGGCCTATATGTCCGATTGTCCACATTACAAGACCAACAGTTTTCAAACACTGTAGAGGTTGTTGTAGACAATCCTCAGCCATAAATGTGTACAGTCATGTGCAATTACTATGTGACAGTATAGATTAGTAAACAATATAGGCAACCGTTATAATACCCAGATACCACTCTCCCACCCATGGATCATACACAAACATGCTTGGCTCTTACTCCCTTCCTTTCTTACTTTGTCTTTGTCTCTGTCTCTGCCTCTCTCTGTCTCTGTCTCTGCCTCTCTCTCTCTCTCTCTCTCTCCCTCCCTATCTGGTGGGTGTGGAAAAGTACATCTGTTTCGCATAGGCAGCAGCTTGAGTTGTGTAAGTAATGCTCATGATCAGCTAATGGCCTGTGCACAAATTGCAGTCCCCCACTTGTTGATTGCATGTGTAACAGCTGTAGTATCATTCCTATAGCCAATTGCATGGAAACACACTCCTATAACTTAGCACTTCATGTGGGTGTTGGCCCTTTTCTTTCACTGTGAGCCAGGACTTCACGTGGGTGTTTGACAAACAGCAGCACAGAGGGTAGTTGGAATACCTCTTACAACCTACACTGTGAAGACAGGCCAACAAACAGGAGGGGGATGTTCTAGACATAGGGATAGAATGTAAGTATTGCTGTTCTACATTTGAAGTAATGTTAGTTTAACAGGGTTTGTGTGGATATGGCTGTTCTACATGATTTAAAGTCTGGCATGACAGTGTTATGTGGTTGAGGAAACTCTCACCTGTAGGGCTAATTGCAGACTGGCCAGAGTTTGGAGTCTTACATGTGTTGTGTTACTCACACATTTCCTATTTTTAGAAATGCAGTAGCATACTCTGATGATTGTAGTCAGTACATGGTGACATCCATGTGAGTTATTGACTTCATTTCCATCAGAAGAGATATGTCACATCAAACCCTGTTACACCAGGACATTTCTCAGTTTATCACAGCAATATGTCAATATTGGCCCTGTGTTTGTGCCTCCGTCCCCCAAGTCTGTCACCCTGTGTCCATATATCATGCAGTAAGAGGTGCATATGTACAGTACATCATTATTTACTGACATCATACTTGATAACAAGCCAGTGAGATATCAGACTGCTAGACATGTTATGTATAGTAGGCCTTATTTTTGAGGGCAAAACCTAGACATTCCGTTGTAGTGTGTACAGTAGTGAGGTCTGTGTACTTATGGTGATTGTTGACAGAGTGTGTATTGTGAATATGTTACTTGGCCTGTGTACAGACTGTGGTAGATGCCATTGTTCTTGGTCCTGTTCTATCTGATGTTGCATGCTGCTCCAGTTTATGGTACCCTATCACCGTACATGTTTGTAGGGCCGGACTGACACATGTCCCATACCACAGTCAGGCATCAGACTACACTGTGTATTGGCCCAGTATATGTAGGGTTAGTGTGTGATTGGCACATATGAGGATGGTTTTGTTCACACAGTCCATATACTGTAATATTAATTAGGCTTACTATAATGTGACTGTGACTGTGTTCAGATTGGTTGTGGGTATGCACTTTCACACTGGTTTCCTATCACCGTACGTGTTTGTAAGGCCGGACTGACACATGTCCCATACCACAGTCAGGCATCAGACTACACTGTGTATTGGCCCAGTATATGTAGGGTTAGTGTGTGATTGGCACATATGAGGATGGTTTTGTTCATACAGTCCATACTGTAATATTAATTAGGCTTACTATAATGTGACTGTGACTGTGTTCAGATTGGTTGTGGGTATGCACCTTCACACTGGTGTCTGTTACTCTTTGCTGTTACATGCCTGTAGTGCCTACTATATTTGCAAGAACATGTGTATTCCCCCATAGGAAACTTGGGTCAGTGTTGTGGCAGTCTGCCTGTAATTTGCACAATGCTTTGTGACATGCTTCAGTGTATTTACCTAGTGTAATGTTATGTCCAGATATTTGTCTGATGTACTGTTGCCTGGCCACCATAACTGTTGTGTATTTCTGACAAAGTAGTGGAATGCTGTAAAGATGTATGTCGCTAACTAGTGGGAAGTATGTGGGCTTGGGACTTCTGCTCCTCTGGTTAATATGTGTTAGGACAGACGAATGTGTGAATGCATCAACTGTGTGAGCTTATCTATTCCGGTATATTTGTGATATCCCCATTTACATGGCTGTAAACATCCACTTTGTCAGGCTTGGTCCAGACGTCTTGCACAAACGAGTTCTGTGTATACCTCTGGACTGACCAGATTGTGTCAGACTGTTCACATTTATTGGTCATATCTCTGCTGTATTCCACAGGATCATTACTGTGATTTATGTGGTACATCACTATGATGATCTTATGATGTCTATCAGTAACTGATGGCGTACATGTCAGTATCAGGAGTGCCTTCCCACACAACATGTCTAACACAACTCCTGTTACTGTAGCAGCCTTCTAAATTTACATCAGTTGTGACTATTGGTGCTGAGGTATGACTCTACTACATGTTATGGGCATATGCTTATATATATATATATATATATATATATATATATATATATATATATATATATATATATATATATATAGATAGGGGTTTATATTAGATGCTCGAAGTTACTGAACTTCGAATATGATATGATCGACATCATATCATCGAAGTCCAGTAACATTGTACATCTAATAAAAACATCACAAAAAGTCAAAAAATAGACCTACTTGCTCTAAGCAGGCTGGCAAGCCCCCCTGCACCCCCCCACACCACCCGCTACTTAAATATTCCAACTTCGAGAACACACTACATTGAAGCAAATGGAAATCTCCCTTTACGGAGATTTCCATTTACCTCTTCAATGTTCTGCGGTTTCGCTGTTTACGTGTCGACAATGTCAGATTCGACATTGTGAATGTTCACGATTCTGATATAGACCCATATATACATATACATACACACACACACACACACACACACACACACACCCATATATATATATATATATATATATATATATATATATATATATATATATATATATATACATATAATCAGTTTCGTCTGGTAGTATGTATATTTCTATATATGTGGGTTTTGGGTTGGCTGTTACTTTAAATATGAATGTATTTAAATGGTCATGTCAGTATTGCTGTGAGACACTCACTGATGACGCCATGCGGCGAAACCAGTCTGGGTCATGGACTGTTTGTTGAATAAATGTATTTAGCACTACTGCATTGCTGTTTTTTTATGTGCTGGAGTATTTGACATGTGGATTTATTTTCTCTGAGCACTTTATCATCGTGCACCATGTTTTTTTGGGGTTGAGCCATTTTATTCACAAGTGCTGAGGTATTTTTTTGCCCCAGAGGATTTGCAATATTGTTCATTTGTTGGCATTGATTTTGATTTCAAGTGGAGTATCAGCATGACGATTTAGAAGTTGGGTGCTTTGCAGTGATAATTATAGTCCAGCATTAAGATGGCAACAGGATATGATTTTAAACATTTTTTGGACAACTTGGTGACTGATAAAGATGATCTTTCATCATTTGTGATGGGGAATGATAACAGGAGAGTCAACGGCGGCCATGAGACAACGGATATTCAGCAACAATTTAAGCTATTTATGGACATAACAAAAAAGGTACGCTCTAACGTTTGGCATTATAAATTACTAAAGGCATATTCTCAAGCTAAAATAGCCCCACGGGGTCTGCAAGTGTACGTAGAACTGGGGGTAGGGACCAATGATGCTACATTTATTACAAAATGGCGTCAGATACAGCAAACGGCCTTGAATATGTTCATTGTGTTGTTAGTTGAATATTACGAACAACAGTTACCAGGGTTATTGGCCAGATTGAATGAAAGCTATGAGCGTATTAAGAATTTTTCTACATAAAAGGGTTATGCTGAGAAATATGCCATGTTTTTAACAGAGACTGAAAAATATGATCAAGAATCACAGACATGTAAAATTAAAAAATATCAAAGAGATTTGAATGACTTTAATAGTGATTCTGCATATATATGGAAGAAAAACAAGAGAGGTGTTCATTTTTCGGACAAACAAGGTACCAATAGACCTAAGAGGAAAAGGGTTAGGTCTGTTTTGAGAAAAAACAACCACACGCCAAGCACTTCAGAGGCCTCATCAGGATATTCAAACACGGATACTGAGACTGATACAGGGAAATTATTGTCTTTAAATTCTCCTGTTCCCAAGAGATCTAGAGCCCCTTTAGAAGGGGAGACCATAAGCATAAGAAACAAAGAAGTAGAATGGATGTTTAGCCACAGTTTACAGGCACAATAGATGGGCAAGTGTCCATCATTGGAAGTAATGATGAAAACCAGTTGGTGGTGAATTTGACAGACTATTGTTTTTCTGAAACTGAATTGCAATTGTTCAATAAAGGATTGGGATTTGTGCCATCATTTTTGTCTCTCAATATGATGTGGTTAAAGATATGAAAGAATTTTGACGATTACTTAACTTGAAATATTTTTTTGCAGAGCGACAACATATACCACTGATACCTGTTAGAGGTTCCTTTACTTTTAGGAAGTTGAGGCTTCAACCTCCTTATCAGGGGTATGTCAAGGTATTTGAGCAATTAGTATTGCAAGATATGCATGCCAATCAAGGGGATATTTTTATGAATTATTCCCACAGTTTAACAGTAGGAGAAAAGAAAGCCTTGGCACATTTACATCACTATGATAGGTTGGTTGTATCTGGGGCAGATAAGGGAGATTCTATAGTGGTTTGGGACAAACAGGAATATAATCATGAAGTTAGTAGACATTTGTCAGCCATAATATCATACTGTCACCTTCCATTGGATCCGACTGTGGGGTTTAAGAATATTATAAATTTTTTTTACATCGTGAGGGAGCAAGGGATTATCTTTGAAAGGTTAGTGACCCAATTACAGGTAGATGATCCCCAACCACAATATTTTTATTTAGTACCTAAAATTCATAAATATATTACCCACCCCCCAGGGCATCCCATAGTGGCTGGAAGAGGATCTCTTATTGAACCTCTTTCTGAGTACCTTGAGCTTAAACTTAAACCCGTATTGGTATTGTGGGCTAGAATTAAGGATACCAACCAGTTTTTGAAACTTATGAGTGATTTGAGAATTTCTAATAGTGTCTATTTGGGGACTCTAGATATACAAGCACTATATACCAGCATCCCACATCAAGGGGGTATTATTGCAACTAAGTATTGGCTGCAGTATTCTGATATCTATGATGAGACAGAAACTGAGTTTTTATTGACTTTGTTGGGGCTTTGCTTTTGTATATGGGCAAGATTGGTACTTACAGATTAAAGGTACAGCTATGGGGGCTATATTTGCCTGCTTATATGCTGACCTTTTTATGGGATATTTTGAATATCAATATATCTATAGTGTAACCAATCTTTTTTCATCTGACTTGGTTATGTGGCGCAGATACTTGGATGATTGCTAGGTAGTATGGAATGGTAGCTTAGATAGGTGGCAGGAATTTGTGAGATATTTAAATAACAATAAATATGAAATTCATTTAAGTGGTAAGTTAGACTTGTTTACAAACTATAGATGGGACAATTATTACAAGTCTGTACAGGAAACCTTTTAGTAAAAATTCCTTGCTGCACGCCACAAGCTATATTATAGACAACATCCCCAAAGCCCACTTCCAAAGAGTTTGTCGTATGTGCACCACAGATAAGCATTTTGTAGATGAAGCCCAACATCTTAGGTCTAGATTCAGAGCAAGGGGCTATCGGGAAACAGTGATTCAACAAGAATCTGAACAGTCCCATGGTGCATCTAGATCTAGTCTTCTAGATGAAGGCCAAGTCAGGAAGTCCGAAGGGCAGGATCAACTTAGATTGGTGACTACATTTGGTAATAACACATTTAGGATTCAGATGGTTATAGCCAAACATTGGCACATTTTGAAAACTGATCCTTTTTTTGCATCTGTGTTGGGTGATAGATATGGGTACAGCTTTTGTGAAGGTAAAACATTGGCACAGTATTTTTTGGCATACAAAAAAGGCTATATTATAGGGAAGGTCTGGGATAAAAAAGCATTAGTGGGTAGCACTTTTTGTGAGCATTGCAAATATTGTAACCTTATTTCTAGGACTAAATAGTTAACCTCAGTCAATATATCCAAAGTTTATGATATTAGACATTTAATTACATGTGCTAGTGAATGTATAATATATATGGCAGTATGCCACTGTGGTTCCTTCTATATAGGACAGACATTGTGTGCTTTTAAACAATGTATAGCATTACATTTGAGAGATATCAAATGTAAACAATCTAGAAGTGCATTATACAAGCACATTATACAACATAATACAGCCCATTTTGTTTTTCTGGGGATAGATAAAATTGAAGGGGACCATTTTACTTTGGATAAAAAAACATCAAGTATTGACTAATAAGGAACAAATGTGGATAGTAAATTTGGGAGCTTTATTTAAACTGGTTCTTAATGACCATTGGTAATTAATATCAACTTTATATATATATATATATATATATATATATATATATATATATATATATATATATATATATATATATATATATATATATATATATATATATTTAGTTGTTTATAAAGCTCTGTTTTTGTATTCATTATTATTCTTTGGGTAATCAGGTTCGTCTGGTAGTATGTATATTTCTATATATGTGGGTTTTGGGTTGGCTGTTGCTTTAAATACGAATGTATTTAAATGGTCATGTCACTGTTGCTGTAAGACACTCACTGATGACGCTATGTGGTTAAACCGGTCTGGGTCACGGACTGTTTGTTGAATAAATGTAGTTGGCACTACTGCATTGCTGTTTTTTTATGTGCTGGAGTTTTTGACGTGGATTTATTTTCTCCGAACACTTTATCATTGTGCACTGTGGATTTTCAGGATTTTTTTGGGTTGATATATATATATATATATATATATATATATATATATATATATATACATATATATATATATATATATATATATATATATATATATATATATCTATATATATATATATATATATATAGGTTCATAGGTAGGTACTAGGCTATTGGCCCTGGGGCCTATATAAACCTAGCCAAAGGTACCCTGGCTTTTGCCACCCAAGAAACTTGTTTTCCTGTGCCACTGTCGAGCAGAGCCACAGAAGTGATCCCCGGAGTGAATTTCCTATCTCCCATCCAGTCATCAAGATTTTTCGTGAACAGTGCTAATGAGGAGCTCAATAAGTAGTATTTTGAAAATCAAGAGTTTATGTCGATGACAAATTTGTTTGTACAGTTCTATTGTTAGTAGACTTTTTATTCTGGTTAAATGCTTGTGTGCTTATTAATTTTTTAGTCTCTTAGTTCTTTATTTATTTAAGTTTTTTTACAATGTTACTATTTTCAAATATGTTTAAATATTTGTAATTTTTTTCTATTGTTTTTTATAGTCAACATTGTATAATCATACTTTTATATATTTTTTTTTAGTTTTTCTGTAGTTAAAGTTATACTAATTTAATAGGTGTGGCTTTGATGAAATTGTTTTAGTAACAAATGCTAATGCATTACTTCTTGCTGCTGTTAGAAATTTCTGCCTGCCTTTTTAAAAAATAACACATAGTAGTTCATCGCTTAATTGTTTAATTGCTTTTTGCTTGTTGATTGGGTTCTCCTTGTAATTGTTTGTATATATAGCAAGTCTTTTTTAGTAGTAATTGTCTGAAGAAGTCTGTGTTATCAAACCAGACGAAAAGCGCTTTATTTTAATAAATTCCAATAAACTTCCTTATATATTTTTGGTCGTTTGAAGTACCGCTTTTCCTGCTCCGTTTCAGCTGTGTTGGTTTACTAGTTCGTGTTTGAATTATTTGTCTTCTCTAATGAGGAGCTTTGTTTGATATAGATAGGTAGTTTGTTCCAGAGTATGGGAAGTCTCTGGGACAGGAATCTATCCCTCCAGCATGTTCTGTTTATTGTGGTGACAAGGTTTAAGTCCCTAGAGCGTGTAGCTCGGAGGGATTGGGATTTCTTTAAGTGGAGCATGTCTAAAAGCTCTGGGTTTGACATAACTTTGTGTGTTAGGCAGAGATCGCCTCTGAGTAGGTGATATGCAATGGAGTAAAGCTGCAGTTTTTTGAGACGGTCTGCATAGGGCATCTCTTTGAGGCCAGTAATCCTCTTTGTGAGGTATTTCTGTGGCCTTTCCAGTTGTTGTAGATGTCTTGTGAGGTACATACCAAAAGGGGCATTGTACTCTATAATGGGTCTAATGAGTGATGAGTAGAGGGGAACAATGACCTCTTTTTTCCTGGATGAGAAACCTTTTGTGATGAGGTGTGCCACATAGAAGGATTCCCTGACTACTGTGGCGATGTGATTATCAAAGGAGAGACTACTGTCCACCTGTGTCCCAAGGTCTCTTATCACACTTTCAGTGTTAAGTAGACTACCACCTATGTGGTAGTTCATGGGTACTGAGTTTTTACCAAAAGGAATGACAATGCACTTTTTGGCACTGAGCTTGAGGCCATGGCTTTGACACCAGGCATCTGTCTCAGCAAGGGTTTTTGTAGGATGTCCACATCTTTTGGAGTTTTGATTATGGCTCCTAGTTTGCAGTCATCTGTGAAGTTCATTAGCCAAAGACCTTCTGTGTTGGCCTGTACTTCAGAGAAGTAGATACCAAACAGGAGAGGACCCAGGACTGAACCCTGTGGTACTCCACTTGTCACTGGTCTGAAGCTGGATTTGGAGTCTGCTACTTTCACAGTGTGGGTTCTGTCAGTGAGTCAGTTGGCAACCCATCTTGTGACATAGGGATTTATAACTAGTTTAGTGAGTTTATCTATAATTCCAGAGTGGGGGATGGTGTCAAAAGTCTTGGCGAGATCTAGATAGGCTGTGTGAACCACCTTACCCTGATCTACGGCTTTGGTGACTGCTTCAAAGAAGTCTATCAGGTTTAGGAGACATGATCTGCCTTTTACAAACCCAAATTGGGTGGGGTCCTGAGTTTGGAGATTACCAATGTCATTGTTTATAAGTTCCATGATGATACGCTCCATAGCCTTGCAGACCAGGCTCGTTAGGCTAATGGGGCGGTAGTTTCCAGAGTCTGTGGTGGCTCCCCCTTTGTGGAGTGGGATAACTGTCACTGTGCGCCATTCAGTGGGCACATAGCCTGAGGTGAGGCTATGATTGAACATGGTACTTAGGTGGGGCTCCAGTTCATTCTGTAGTTCATGTAGAACACATCCTGGGATGTCGTCAGGTCCCATGGATGCTGTGTTCATGGCTTTGGATAGTGTGTTTTTTAACCTGTGCAGCCGTGATTACAGGAACTTTGCATTCTTCTGGTATAGAGATGGGCCCTTTAGGGGATGACAGAGGGGTAAAGTTAGCACTGAACCTATCTGCCAGGATGTTGGCAATATCCGTTGGTTCTGTATATTTAGTGCCATTGTGCTATAACTCAGCAGATCTGAGTGTTGCCATTGAGATTCTTGACATAGCTATAGAATGCTTTGTGGTTGTCTTTAGAGTCAGTAACAATTTTGTTTTCATAACTAGCTTTGGAGGATTTTATGAGGGATCTCAGCTTCTTACTGAAGCTGACCAGGGAGTTTCTCCAATCATGAGATTTTACTCTTTTTTGAAACAGTTTCTTTCTTCTTTTGTAGAGTTTGGTTATGGCAGGGGACCACCAGATTGGCTTCCTTTTTTTGGAGGATAGCATTTTGGTTCTGTTAGGGATTGCACAATCCATGCACTCATGTAAGCGCTTATAAAGTGCATTTGTGTAGGATTCAGCAGTCATACCTCTATTGTCCGTCAGCATGGGTGTCGTGAAGTTTGCCACTTCTGTCTTAAGAAGTGTGAAGTTGGCTTTGGAGAAATTTTTTACTGTGGTTTCCCTAATGGGGGGTGGGGGAGGGATGTGGATGTCTAGAGTGATTAGCTTATGGTCAGATCTGACCAATTAGGAATTGACCTCTGGTGTGGAGCACTGGTTACCCATGTTGGTAATAACCAGGTCTAGGATATTGTTTCCCCTGGTGGGGGTATGGATAAGTTGATCCATGGCATTGGAATTTTATGATTTCCAGAAAACGTTGTGCACAAGAGTTGGTACATGAGTAGTTTTCCCAGTTAATAGTAGGGTAGTTGAAATCGCCCATTATTAGGGTGTTAGGTTGTACCCTAATATTTTCCAGTGTATTAAGAAATGAGGAGTGGGAATTCTGGGGTATGGTGGGGGATCTGTAGCAAGCTACAATTTGGATTGTGGTCTTGCCCAGAGTTAGTTGCACTTAGATAATCTCGGATGCATTATGCTGAGCAACTAGCCTCGAGGTGTGGATATCCTTAATGAATATGGACACGCCTCCACCTTTAGTGTTTCAGTCCAGGTTAGGTGGCTGAAAGGTGTGGTATGAATTATAGCCTGATAATGCAGGGGTACTCTCTGGAGCCTTGAACCAGGTCTCTGTCACTGCACAGATGTCGATGTTCTCCATTTTAAGGAGTGCCTCGAGAGAGAGTGCATTTTGAGGTTTAGACTTCTAGCATTGAGTAGCAATATCCTCAGATTCTTCTTGCCTGTACCTGTTAGGGTGGTGAATTTGCCATTTGAACCTTGCCTAAAAAAGGCACTATAGGGGTGGCTAGAGCCTTAGCCAGTATCCGGAATCCCAGAGGTGACAGGTGCAGGCCATCTCTGGCAAAGCATCGTGGCTTGTTGATCATGTCATCCCAGGCAGACAGATACCAGATCCCCTTAGAATGACACCAGAAGCTTAGACAATTGCTGAAGTCAATCATTTTGTCCTTGTACTGTGGTATCATTCTGGGTGATGGCAGGATGCTACTCAGGGCTAGGGTCATACCTGCCTGGGCTACAAGATTGGACAGCTCCTCCATGTCCCTTTTCATGTAGTCCAAGGAGGTACATCTCAGGTCATTCGCACCAACATGGACAATGACAGAGTCATATTTGTACTTGTTGTGGAGTGACCTGAGTGCATGCATTATGTGGCGGATCCTGGCTCCCAACAGGCAGCTGACAGTAACTTTCTACTTGTTTAGCCTGGTGAGTGGAACATCAGTGTGCCTGACTATAGAGTCACCTATGACTAGAGTGTTGGGTACATTGTTATGCCTTATGGGATGTGGTTGAGTGGCACAATGAGTTTGTGGGCTATGTGTCATTTGGGTTGTGTTGGGGGGTAGAGGTTGCTTGTGTTTCTGCTTTGGAGGTCCCGGTTGCTTGGGCAGGTTTTTACTGAGAGCCTCCGCGAATGTAGGTGTGTGTTTTGTGTTTCTGTGTGTGTGTTTTGGTGGTGTAGGTTTTGAGGGACTATGTGCTGAGTGTGGTGCAGGTGTTTACCTTCTCCTCTTGACTGTC